>NW_011336006.1:121141-148803 GCF_000735185.1 Notothenia coriiceps
GGAAGGAAGTTAGGATAAGGTGTTATCTGTAACACTTTTGCTCTGTATTGAGTGAAGGTTTTGCATACAGTGCCAGGGGGTCTCAGCTGGCCTAACCAAATATTGTTTGTAAGCTTTGAGGTCCTCCTATAAAGGAGAGACTGTTTCACTCTGAACAGTACGTGCTCTTTTGGAGGAGACGTCATACTTGCAAGTATAAAAGATCCTTATTGCTTTTAATACGAATATTGTGTTGCTGTACGTTTGTTACCTTACCGATTATTCTCTCTAGACCACAGCTGATTTTAAAGCTGCTATGACAAAACACACACACACACACACACACACACACACACACACACACACACACACACACACACACACACACCTACAGTACACACACACACACACACACACACACACACACACACACACACACACACATACACACAATCTTGGAAGCTATAGAACAGATCCCTCCCTCCTATCCAGTCCGGTAATTCTATCCGCCCTGAAAATAAGACGAGTGCGGCACTTATGGTATTTCTAAATGAGACATACTGGCTCGGTGTAATTTCATTTAAGGTTGTGAACATACAGGATACTGTAGCTGACTGGAAGAATGTAAGTGTCTGAGCCATTGAAGAGGAGAAGCATGTCATCAGATATTGAATTATTTATTCCCAGGTGGAATCAGATAATGGCGTAAAAGGCAGCGGACTAAATCATTTAACTTTTTTTTTGACATGTTGTGAAAGAACAACATATTGCACTTCTTCTTACTTTCCACATCAATATATATGTGGTGCCACTAGTAATACTACTTCAACCACAAGCAGTACTTCTACTACTATTCCTACTCTATTGCTGTAGTGTTTCAATATAATAATTACATTTTACTTGCTAATGATATATAAAAAAGAAACTGCCAACGTCTTATGGAAGTATATGAGCTGGATGTGTTTAAAAACAGCTGTTTGCTTACATTTGACTTGGTTAAGTCATGATATGTCAACTGTCAACTTAACTCAACCTGGTCCTAAAAAATGACATTCCCTCATAAGTAATCTGCTTTGAAGGGTTAGGTTTGTTTTGAGTCTGTATGTAGAATGTCGGGGTGAGTCAATACAAATAAATGACTCCCTAGTGTGAAATGTAAAGTCCAAATTCACATATTTGAATTAAGGTCTTTAACATAACAAAAACATTTAAACCATATTATTCTAAAACTAAACAAACAGTTGTGTTGCTTATATGCAAGTATTTAACTGCAATTTCATTTGTGTTGTTCTAATTAAACCATGTGTTTAAAACTGCATCCCTAATCCTAAAGAAAATATTTTCCCCTTAAAACCATTTATGAGAATGCAGTTTAGTTTTGTGGCAATATCATTTTTATCTAGTTTTGTTGACAACAACATCCATGTATACTAATCCAAATAATAAACACCCTTTATAATTAATTTAGAATACTAGAGCTGGACTCTATCTCCTAACACAAAAAAACGTGCTTATTTTGGATTGAGAGAGATCTTTTGTGATTGTATTGCAGAGCTGCTTGCACAGATGGGGCTCTGCAGCAGGATAAAGTGAAGTGCTCACGTGTTGCAATGAGACAAACCTGCACTTGCAGGTCATGATAATGGATAACTGATAACTTTACCTATTCTGTCAGACACCTGTACAGCACATCCCTGGAGTCAAACATGAGCTTACTTTAAATGATGTCTTATTTACCGTCTTATGGTATATTGAGTGTTTAATCAGATGTTGATGAATGTGCTGTGATCGGGCTAACACTGCACAGAGGAGCTTTGATTTGTCCTCAATGCAACTTAGTTCGTCCCTCTTCTTATCAGAGGTAATCGCTTATCAACAAAACCATTCACAGGTAACATTTAGTTTTCTTTGTCTCGCCTCAGTCGAGTGTAAACCTCACATTTTCCGAAGTGGACAAAGACAGGCTGAAGAGACAGGGGGAGGCTGATGCCCTATTATCCATAAACCAAAAGCCAGCTGGCATGAATTCTTAATCTCACTCATGAATGCCCATGATTTATTGATGCAGTTCCAGAGGAAAAGTTTACCCCCATGTCCAGCGGCGGCTGCTTCACTCTCCAGTTTGACTGCGACTACGTAACAGTGATGGATCGTGTGTCGAGTGTCCGATGTCTGGCAAAGTTTGCTTTAGTTTCAAATGGCCATATTCCCACGTGTCCTATTTGATAGTTGGTTAATTTTCTGAGCCCACGGTCACATTTCCCATGCGACACTGAGCAGTAATATTAGTCACCACTGTACTGCACAGCACCGCCTTCACTGCAAATCTCACTCAAATGACTCTCTTGGTTCCCTAGGAAACCAGGTGCTCAGAGATCAGGAAAGATCCATTTCACACTTGAGCAGCAAGCAGAGAGACAAAGAGATGGTTAGACAAAGGGAAAGTGGGAGGGAGAGAGGATTACACAGAGAGTATGGGGGGGGGTAAAGAAGAAATAAAACTTCATCTTTGTAGAAGCTTCATTCTCATAGCCCCTTTATCTGAAAATAGAATGAAAATAGTGTCAAATGGATTGAAACAAATATGTGTTGCTTCCACTCATGGGATGTTCTACCCTTTGGATCTGTCAGTACCAAAATGCACAGGGTTTGTTTGGATTTGGAGTCTGTAGAAAAGCGGTTGAAAACGGCCTCTGCTTCTCATTTATTGATGCAGCTGTTATTGTTATCAGCTGTACCGCATGCATGCCTGCTCTTCACACAGACTCACAGGGGGAGATGGTCTAATGCAGACATCCAGTAATATCTCCACCATGTCTGAAAACGCTGCCAAAGGTCAAGGTCTCCTCTGTGCACACTGACTTGCGTCTGCCTCCTTAAGAGCTCTTCAGAAAAGGTCAACATCAAGGGAATACAGAAATGTACTAGATGTGTGTGCACTTTCTTGTTTCGAACATCAGGGAAATCAACTATAGTGAAGTAACATTCTGCGTGTGTCTTTAGGGTTTGAAATGGCTGCAAACAATGGAGGTGTTGGTGATTTTCATAAATGTTATATGTGAGTGAGTTCAGAGCTCCCTTTCTCATTTCTGTTTGAGTAGGTGGGAGAAATGTTCCACATTGCACATAGGGATAAAGCAGTCTGCAGGGATAAAGACATTTTAATAACGGTGGATTGTACGAGAGAACAGTGCTATTTTTAAAATATGGGCTGGTTTAAGTCTATGTTTTGAATACAAAGTTGTGCGTGTGTGTCTGTCAGCATATATTGGAGTGGGGCTTGTAAGTGCTGTGTTTGTGTGTGTGTGTGTGTGTGTGTGTGTGTGTGTGTGTGTGTGTGTGTGTGTGTGTGTGTGTGTGTGTGTTTGAGGATGTTTATATGTGTGTGCGTCTCTGTAAGCTTATGGCGAGGCTGTTTGGTAACACTCTCCCCTGTGAGTGTGTGGATGTGTGTTTGTTTCTGTTGGTGTGTGTGTAAGGGGGTTTGAAGGTGGGACTGTATATTGTATATTTTTATTTCTACTGTTTTTGAACCTTAAAAAAAAATCTCCATTTGGCATATTGAGTTTTACTTATAATAAAAAAGTAAGAAGCTCTATCTAAATCTACATGTTCAGCAGATAAGTAGGTTTACCCAGTCGAGTGTGCTAAAAATGTAGTGAAATTGACAGGGACCAGAGAGTGTTGACAGACAGCATCCATTCTCAAACACAATGAAAATAGTCTGACTTAATGCTTCAGCCAATAGTTAAGCATGGTATTTGCTTCAAATGGCTGTCACTTTTAGAACATTAGAGCTTCACTACTTTTACTTTAGTAGAAGATGACCAAAACCAGTCTGAAGATGGTGTTCAATTATAGACTCATATACAGTATGTAATACATTTGCTGTTTTGGCAAATCCCCTTTATAAAAGAGTCTGCCACTCACCATTCTCATAAAGGTTAGGGGTATATTTTACAGAAGATCATTTCTCAGTTCTAGGAAAGGCAGGAGAGAGTAGTTGCCGTCCTCAGCACGCCATGCAACACATGCCGATTCTTTACGTGAATTGAAAAAGTAGATGAGAAGTAAATGTATGAATTCTCCAAAACCTCGAGTCAAGTTCCTAGTATTTGCCACTGACAAGGTGAGAGCTGTCATGACCATGAAGCAGCCCACTGATGTGAGCGGGGTAAAAAGGATTCGAGGGGCGGTTAATAATTTAAAGGTAAATACACCCCCCACACAGACACACATATGGCTGAGAAGAAACAGTTTCCAAGAAAGCTGCCGGAGAAAAATTCTAAACATTAAGCTTCTACTACATCAAACAAGAATTGAACCAACCACCACGTCCGGCACATTCGACCCCAGTGCTCAGACAAAGTATTATCTGATGCATTGTGGTACGGATTGAGAGCTGTGTTCCTGCAAAAACAAGAGTAGGGCATTAAACCAGCAACATTTATCAAAGATGGTGCTGACTGGAACAACAGCCAGTATTAAGTGGTTATCCAAAGCTATAATACGTAAGTTGGATCTATTTCTTTCTTTAACCCTTGCAGTTCTTACAACCATGTCTGCCACTTCAAATGCAAACACTTTGAATGCCTTTGAAAAGACAATTTAGCTCCATTTTAAATGTATCTCCTCTCCCTCCTCTCTTTGATCTCTCCCTCCAGTGAGGCATTTCAGAACAGCTTTTTGATTTCAGATTTGGTCGGCCATTGGAAACCAGTTTATAATCCGATCCCCAGACAGTTAAACCACCTTGTTTAGACATAACGTTTTCAAATTGTCTGATTCAGCGGCAAAAGGTTATCCGCAGTTGTTTTGCTTGTATATGGGAATTGTTCTCAAAACTTTCTTACAGATTAAGCAAGGTTACGCAGGACATTAAATCGTTTTTTTAAACACCTCTCTGTAACACCAGAAATAAATTGATGTTAATGAGGTTAATTAACATAACTGGATTTCAGTGAATCAATTCCAGAAAACAAATCTTGCTTTCAGGCCCCTCGATCAGTAAACACACTTCTGATTGGCCTTAATGTACTCTGCCGTAGCCTCTGTTAATTGAGTGGGTGTTTTAAATAGCAACATCTGTCCTGACAGCTCCGTCGACCACAGCTCGTGACAGGGAGAACGATAAACATCGATCACATCCTTCTCAAGTCTGTGTTACGTTTCCAGTGAAGGTTAATGGCCGTATCCATTTCAACTGGAGGGTGTTTTATGCATGGAGTTTACAGTGAAAAAGGCAAATGTCAACAGTATTTGATTGTCTATTGATCTGAATTGCGGAAAAGCTCCCTGACTCCTGATTGAGTAATTGGGTGTCCGTTTACATAAATACCAAGTGGAAGTCCTCTGCATCCTACATTTCCACAGCCTGAACAGCACAAGGGGATTGTGGGAGATGTATTTAAGATTTCAAAAAGTAGGCTGTCTGAAATCATTTTACCATATGCCTCATGTAGCAGGCTGAATGTGTTGTGGGTGGAAATAAATAAGTGGAACTAAATATTTACTCACATTTTTCTCAGGCTGGCATCAAAGTGTCTGGATGTATTCTGCTGAGGGACACTCTTGTTATGTGGAGTTAATCCAGCTGTCACATTTATACATCTAGTAACTCTCTGTGACTACTGTGAGCTGGATACCGACCTTTTTCTGTGCAGATATACTGAAAACACCTTTAAATGACCGTTATTTGCAGAGTTCTGGGGTAATCATTTATATGAAAGGCATCTTCAACAGCATGTCTTTCAGGAACATTAATATCTTATGAATCAACGCAAATCGAGAGAAAAAAAACCCTTCCTTCTGCAGCAATGAACGAGCTTATTGGCGTGCCTGCTGTTTTTCTACGTGTACTCACTACCTTCAGTATTGATTTGGTTCGCTGTGAAACAAACTGCACAGAGACAGGAGCAGCACAGGCAGTGTAAAAGCACACACACACACACACACACACACACACACACACACACACACACACACACACACACACACACACACACACACACACACTTCAAATATTTGAATAACATATAGCCATTTTAAAGTCCTTGGAAGATATAAAAAAATAGCATCATCTCTGCCCAAGAGAGGCTCTCTGTTTTACTCTCCCATGGACACGCACACACCCCTCATTAACTTGTGGATGGTTCACTGAGCTGCTTCATACTGTATAACCACTCACTGCCGGCAGACAGAGACGGGGTATAATTGGTGACAAGGATTTAAACAGCTGGACTGATACGGGTGGCTGAAGCTGCTCAATTCTCACTCACTGTGTCCAGGGAGATAGTGTGTGTGTGTGTGTGTGTGTGTGTGTGTGTGTGTGTGTGTGTGTGTGTGTGTGTGTGTGTGTGTGTGTGTGTGTGTGTGTGTGTGTGTGTGTGTGTGTGTGTGTGTGTGTGTGTGTGTGTGTGTGTGTGTGTGTGTGTCTGTACGCCGTATAAAATCAGATTTCTGACCTTTAACCCTCAGGATGGAGATTTCATTCATTAATGTAATGTATATTCAAACATATACAGTCTATAGGGCTACTCCTATGCTAAAATATGGCATTACAGAGTAGCCTAACCTGTTCTGTGAATAACAATATATGACACATGTGTCTGGCACTTGAATTGACAGCGCCACAAGCATAAAGATAACAGGAGTGGGAGACTCTTTGGAGTACACGAGGTTAACTTACATCCAAAGTTATTTCAGAAAGCTGCCAGTTCCCACTGCTTTGTAATGGACAAAGTGTGGATGAAAGTGTGTGTTTGTTCAAAGCACATCTGGTAAATCACACAGTAAAGCTCCTTAAAATTGAGCTTCTGGATCCGAATAGTTTAAGTCCTGTGTTGGAATCAGCCTTTTGAGGCCTCCTGATTTCTTCCTCCCGCCCTTACTGCAGTTAAAACATTTGTAATGTCCTGTGGATTTGTGCAGTCTATGTGTTTCGAATTGAGCTGATTAGCCATCCACCATCTGCTGGGCTGTGTTAGGAGAGCAGCTCGTTATTTGCCTGTTGTGTCTGCGTCGAAGTCGAAGTTCCTCTACAGCTGTCAGGCAGAGCTGCAGGGACTCTTCGTGTGCGAGCAGCGGGGAGCAGATGGAGGATGCAGCCTTACTGCACACAAGAGGCAGAGTTTTCGGCATCTGTCTGAAGGAAAATAAGCTGTCCTCCGGCCAATCTCAAGCTCCAACTGTGATAGTACAAAATACATCTGCTTTATGTATGATAAGATCATCTCTAAAGCGCTGTGTGTCCAATGTGAAATAAAACTCATCACCGGAAGGTCATTGCTCAACATCCAGCTTGTGTGGGTCCAGCCTGTGGCGACAAACTCATTAAATCTGTTCCCTTAATGCTTTAAAATTGATATCGTTTGCCCCTTTGTGTGTGTGTGTTTGCGTCAGTGTAATTGAATGTGTAATATTGTCTTTCAGGACCTGGTGGGCAGCGCTCCGCCGCAGAGGAACTGGAAAGGAATAGCTATCGCCCTGCTGGTCATCCTCATCATCTGTTCCCTGATCGTCACCTCTGTAGTCGTGCTGACCCCTCGTACGTACCCCCCCCCACACACACACACGGTCTATCACACATGTATGCTATCATTTTGATGTGTTCCTCCAAGGATGCCTAAACCTCTTAACTGACTGTTATTTTGTTAGAACATGCTTTACAAATGTGCTACTGGCATAAAGGTAACAGCTTTATTGTCAATCTTTCAGTTTGTGTGTACAGACAGAGAGATCTAAATACCGTTTCCCACAATCCAGAAGAATACAAGTATATAAATATGTATATACATTACACAATCAACAGACACATTTGTACATATGCACACATTAAAGACATAAATAAAAGCACAACAATCAATATATACAAGATAACAGACACTTCAATATCTTTGACAACTTCTGCCATTCACAATTTACATCAAATGCATGTTCACGTCAGCGTAGGAAGTTGTTTTTCCTTTTATGGAGCACAGCAAAAAGAAGGGTTTTAGAGGTCTGTGTGATGCATGGTCGTCTGGCGTTCATGCCTCAGACCAAAGTTTCTAACAGTTTTTCTATTCTCCACATCCACAAACCTTCCCTAACCTCATACAAACCAATGTTGGCAAGTGCGTAAAGCAAGAATTCAAACATATTTTTGTATTTAGATGTAAAAGAAATGTTGCAACTTTCATCCAAAATCACCAAAGGCCCTTGTCTGGCTATAGCTTTTTTACAATACAGTGTGCCAAAGTTAGTATTGTAGATTCATGGGAACATTTCGGAAATGTGTGTAATTGCCCTTCTTTGTAATCTTGAACACAAAAACCCTGTTTTCTCACCAAATGTTCATCAAGAACTTCACATCCAACTGAATATAGTTACAATCTGTTACGTTTCTGAGACGTTTTGATAACAAACCAACGACTGAGATGTACATGATTTCCCTGAATAGTGTCTTCACTGTGCTATCAGAGTGTACATGTATTCTTCACAAAGCTTTGAATGAACAACAAAATATTTCACACACCACAGATGCAATTCACACACCACATCATTCTGCCAACAATCTGCCATTTATAGATTATTTTAATTGCAAAATGTGAAACATGCGTCTGATGGATGGATCATAAAACACATAGCGTGTGAAAATCATCTGATGCAGTGTGCCAAATGTTATATGGCTGTTATATTCATTTATAAATGACATTTTTGAGATTGCCTTCTAAAAAATTAACTAACTCTATTGATCGACATGCATATTTTACACACCTACATTGCATACGTAACTCGGATGAATCCTCTTTCTCCTCTCAGATCACAGGCAGCTATTCTAATATTCTAACCTTGTTTGAGGGAGTCAAGGTTTAGCAGATGATAAGCTTATCCTGTGTGTGATTGTTTGTGGGCTTTACACAAAGGCGGGGTCATCCTCCCTCTAGGTAATCGGCCTTTTAATGCGTAATTCCATTCAGGCCTGTTTAATGGAGATGATTATGCCGTAATGGCTCCTACTATTTGTCGGTTTGGCACAGCATCAGATATACCATTTCGTGATGGAAACCTTTCTCCCCTCTCTCTCTTGGAAGACAAGAGAAATGCTCAGATTTTTCAAGCCGTACGCTTTCGAATGTCTGACATCGTATTTGCACACTCAGATCTCTCCACTCAGTCATAACGTGAAGCCTGCCGAAGACCCTGTCAACGGGCTGTTTTATGCAGTAGCTCTCGGCTGTCAGCCATCTCGACAGCTCGTGTCTGACGCTTGTTTCCTGAGTTAAGGTATAGAAGATACTTAAATGACTCACACATGCTCTCTTTCTCACATCCACACTAACCCACTGGTGCACCGCTCTTATCTGCTCCACCTACAGCTCAGCTGTCAGCTGCAGATCTCATTTGGGGTTTTGTTGATGGAAGCAATGGTTCCCCCGCTGCTGAAAAACAAAGCAGGCAGATGTGAACTTACGCTCTCAGATCAATAGTGCAACACCAGAGGCCTCTTTCTTGTTTGTACCTTGTTCTAAATTGCTCGATCTATAGTGGGGAAAAGTTGTTGGAGGTGATTTCTACAGGAAGAAGAGGGTTATAAAATAGTGAGGTGGTGACATTCTCTGGAGCCCCTTGAGCAATGCAACTAAAGAAGAACAAATCAAAGGATTTCTTCAGTGTTTTCCTCTGAAACTAGCAAACTCTGATGCTTGAAAATACTAATACGATTAAAGGACAACTTCTTCCAGAAAATCCTCCTCCAGACACTTGCATATGAGCTGCTGCACGTCACATGTAATTCATGCTTGTTTATTTATATTTGTCTGATGCGCTCGACAGGTGAAGATGACAGCCTCGCCCTTAAGAAGAAAGTGACTATCGAGGATGTTTTTGGTCCAGACCTTCAAATCCACGACCCAGACGCCAGGTGGCTCAGCGGTGAGTGAACAGTGTGACATTCAGCATCCGTCTCACGTGTCAAAACGCAGAACATATCCAGACACATTATGATAGGCATTTTTATTTTCCTTAACTCCAAATGTACCATCTGCATTTGAATCAGACCCACAGTTATGATTTGTCCATATACTGTAGATATAGAAGGTGTGTTGAACACATAAGGGATGCCCAACTCCAACATATATTCAAATCAAGCACATGATGGCACTTAATCTTATAGTATAGGAAACTAATAAAGGATTCTTAGGACTTTAGTTGCACAGTTGAGAACATGAATCCTCCCTCTGGCATTCAGGTTGGCAGATTTAAAACATCCAGAAGCAAATTGGGAGTGAATTAATCAGTTTATGGTCATATAATTTAGTAACTTTCTTCTCATTTGAGAGAATAAAAGACATTCTTAGTCAATAAACCAACAATCTAGCATAAAGTAGAATTAATAGGAACAATTGGGAGAGTCGTGATAAACATCGGATAGTTAAGCTTTAAAGTGTCTTAGAGGAATCAAATATCTACCTTGAGGGCAATTTGCAGATCAAACCACTGAAACTAATGCTGCTACGTTAGATGTGAACAGACGGGAGATATAAGGAGAAGTAGTTATTGCAGTAACAAGATTTAAATGGGAAAAGAGTTGTGAGGTAGTTTGGACACTATAACAGTGGAGCTTTATGGATAAAAATCAGCAATAAAATATAAAATTCACTTTCTTCAGTCTCACAGAAACCACATTAACAATCGTTTCTCTGCAGGCAAGCCATACAACCTACCTGTTTCTATAGCTACCGGTATGTACCTGCATATAAATGTGAGTATAGGGTTCTTTGACGTAGGTAAAATAATTGTTTACATACGTTTCTATCAATATAATCCATTACAGCTCTCTCTGTTTCCATGGTGAACATATGCAGTGAGCTCAAGCTCATTTTGTACAAACTACAAATTCAGCATGTGATGCGCTACTGGTTCAGTAATAAGGAATTCATAAAAACAGATGTACAGTAGAGCAGGTCTGCTGTGACCTCTGTGACCTTCACACTAGCTGCTATCTGTGCTCAGTAACGCTGGATCAGATGACTTAGTGCCCTCTGGTGTTCGACAGGAAGAGTATCTGAAATATATGTTTTTATTTGGCTCTCCATGATGAACTGAATCACTGCTACTGAGTGAATGTCATTTTGCACTTCGGTGAAACAGAGGCATTCGGTGTTGGTAGTAGAACTTCTTCTTCTACTACAAATGAATTACACTTTTTAGTAGGTAACGTCACCCATTCATGTTTTATCTTATCCTTGTTAGTTTCTAAAGAATTGAAATAACCCCATATTTTCATATCGTCTGGTTGTCATCTGAATAAGAAACAGGGATCACTGAAGCGGTTACATACACATATAATGATTAAGATAAGATAAGATAAGATGGTACTTTATTAAGTGTTTTTGTTGCAGCAGCATCAATTGTGTCGTAATGTGTATAAAAAGGTCTTTTAACATCTGGATCTGGTTTTGGGTTCCTATATAAGGCAGATGTTGTTGACCAATCCCTTTTATTTATTTGATAATCTTTTGAGTTATGATATTTTTTATTTAACAGAGAGATCTTAGCCCAAGGGCCACATGATAGCTTTTTCGATTAGCTTCAAACTACATGGAGTTCCCTTAGAGAAAACTGAGCCAATCAAAGCTCCAGAAATGAACCAAAAGAGGATCTTTTCCCTCGTCTAATAATTGTGTCTTAATACTATTCAGGATTTCTACTCAAGGTAGATGTTGCACCTGACAATAATCATTTTCAAATAACTGCGTTTATATAGCACCTTTTCAAAAACTACCGTTACAAAGAGCCTTACAAAGCAACAGCTGGACATTTGAAATCTACCTATGTATTAGATATAGGGAATTATAATAATAGTAATCGTCTTGTTCAATACAAACAAGACATGTTGTTGTTTGTTTCTTAATCCTCATTCATTTCCCTTGAAGCATTAAACATAGACCAAGATAATAGTGGATTAAAGAGCTTTGAAGTAGCTGTTGTAAAAAACTAAAGGTATTGTGATCATTAGAATTAGTTGCCACTATAAAACGTTTTTGTTTTGTTAGAACACAAATCACTAGAAAGAAAGCAACAGCAGCCGTGTAGAGACAGTTTATCCATCAATGCACCAGCTGACTTGCATATAGGAATAACATTATTCAGTTGTTTCTACTAATGACTTCCCATTACACCTGCACACATTCAACCTCACATCTCCTATGTGTATGAGAGACACATGACGACCTTACATCCGCACTTTTTTTGCACTGTGCCGACTCTCTCCCTGATTACTTACATTAGTGGCTCATTAACGCATAATTACTTAAGTTCTGTGTCTCCGTGTCCTTCATTCACGAGCGAGATTAAAACGTCCTCAGCACCTGACGAAACTCCGGCAATCAATTGTTTGACATTGCCTCTTGTCAGCTAACTTAATGCAATCAACTCCCATTTGCTGCTAATGACCTTCTGATAAGAAACCCAATGGGACAAGCTCACACTTCAGTAGCCCTCATCAATATTTTGTGGGCTTCTTTCACAGAAGAGTGTAATTGATCCTCGTTGCTCTTTGATCACCGCTTGCCTCAGTAGTCTTTGGACTCACCTCGGAGTTTCTCACACAGAGTCAGAGCCAAAGACAAAGGATATCAACTTTTAGACTCATCTCTGAAACAACGGACTGCTGCTGTCTCTCTGACTCATTTATGTTAACATGCTAATATAATGTCCAACCATGAAAACAAGGTATCAGTGCAAAGCTAATCATTCAAATCTACATTTAGGAAACTAAAGCCCCATTTTTGACAACAGAGTTACCATTATTTATCTTTATGACTCTCGCTCTGATCAAATGAAATGGATTTGCCGTCAGTACAGTTCCCATAATGAACTGACGTTTTCTCTTTTGGTTCCCTTTTCACTAAGTTTTAGCAATAAAGTGAAACAGAGCAAACTGTGCAGCTCTGCAAGTTAAACATTTCCACTGTCACAAAAAGATGTGACAGGAATGATGAGGAGAATGCTAGAAAAGAGGGATTTTTTCCACCTTAGCAGATCCTTCAAACAATTGGAAAATGTGCACATTAGAGTTAAATCTTTGAAAAAACTGGCTTTGTATCGCAAAGGTAACCAGAGGAAGAAAGTCTGGCATTTTAATGAGGAGACTTTTCTTCAGAGTAGGTTGACAAGCACAGCAGCATTATACCAGTGGTTGGAGGCTGGACACATCACACACTCACTTCCTGTTTAGAAGGATAAATAGATATGTAGATACTCTCTTTGTCCCTGTGGGGGAATAGGTTTGCAGCACAATCACAAAGCATCTCAACTTCTCAGAAGTCACCACTAGACGCATACCCATACTTTGCTACAAATTAGCTGTAGGAAAATAAAAGTTAGGAGGGACAAAAGTAGCTCCACACCCTTTCTGACCATGAAGGTCAGGGGCATGGAGCATAGGGGGCAATAAACTAGACATTATAGCTAAAACAGTCCAGATTGAACTTGAGTTCATCAGCTCGACAGAAACACGACTCAAAATGGATCTGCTGTCTAATGGATGTGTCAATAAGCAACTGTTCCCTGGATCAATAAATAAGGTCACAATATGTCATGTGTTGGTTTTGGAGCTTATTTTACTACCCGAGAGTGGGACAAAAATGTCTTAATGTTTGTTTTTCCAACAGTGTCTGTATTAGTCTTGTCAAATCATTTCCAATAAAAAGAATACATTTTAATCAAATCCATTGTGAAGAGGAATAACCAAGCCACATTAGTTATTGTCCAACAATAAAACAAGGCCTTTCCTTAGAAATCAGACATCCAAAAGGTTATAACCATAAGAAAAAAAAATAGTATTATAAAAGTAAACATTTAATTATACATAACCCAAAAGTAATACTTTTGTATCATTTAAAAAACGAATAATAGGGTAACAACTTTAACTAGAGAATGCAATTCCTGAAGAAATTGCTAGTGGGAATGCTTTATGATGAAAATGTGATGCTAAACTGCTATGCTGAAATGTAATGTGTAAGAAGAAAGTGAAGAATTTAAAATTAAAATGATACATGAACAGTGGGGGCTTGAATGTGTGATGAGAGAAGAAAAGAAAGTAAAAAGGCTTGGAAAAGCCGCAGAATATTTGAACTGCAAACTTGTGAACTAACTTGATGGCGAATGATCTGTCGCCATGGCAACGGCATTTGACGACACCCCTTAATACGCTTAGATGCGTTGATGGCTGCATCGTTACCAAACCTGTGAAGTTTTGGGCTGTTTGGAGTATTTTCACTGAAGTTTTTTGAAAACCGTTTTTCAAGGCGAGCATTGTGTTGCCATGGCAACGGCATTTGAAGAAATCTCAAAACTGTCCCATAGATGTCTTCACGGCTGGACTGTTAGTACACATGTGAAGTTTGAGCACTTTTTGAACATGTTCATAGGAGTTATAGTGACATCATGTTTTATGGCGAGAGATGCGTTTCCATGGAAACGGCATATGGTGAGATCTCAGATTTGGCGTAGAGCTGTTGAGGCATGGACCGGTGATGTACAAGTGAAGATTGGGGGAGGACTGGACCGTGTCCATTGGACTTATAGCGACATCATGTTTTATGGCGAGGGATGCGTTTCCATGAAAATGGCATATGGTGAGATCTCAGATTTGGCGTAGAGCTGTTGAGGCATGGACCGGTGATATACAAGTGAAGATTGGGGGACGATTGAACCGTGTCCATTGGACTTATAGCGACATCATGTTTTATGGCGAGGGATGCGTTTCCAAGCATGTCAAGGAAGTTGAGTATCTGAAGTGTAATTTTTGTGTACTTTCGGGTTAATAATGTGGCCTTTTTGGCAGTTTAACTAAAGGTGTGCGGCTGCTGCCGTGAGGAAATATCTGCCTGAAATTACAATGGGGTTTAATGGAGGAATGTTGAACGTTTTTGTCACAAAAACGTTCAACATTCCTCCATTAAACCCCATTGTAATTTCAGGCAGATATTTCCTCACGGCAGCAGCCGCACACCTTTAGTTAAACTGCCAAAAANCTACGTCCCTGAACAGTAAACTACCTCATGGTGGCTTGGGCTCTGTCATAGACTGGCAACCACAATGCGCCCAAGCTGCCCCTCCTAAAGAGAGATAGAAGCAATACTCAAGGCCGTAGACCAGGGGTCGGCAACCCCTGGCACGCGTGCCAGCATTGGCACGCGGCACCGTAACCAGTGGCACACTAGGAATAAGTGGAATAAGTGTGCAAAAATATTTAAATTGTATTTTCGGATCCTTAACGAGACCGCCGCCAGAGCGCGTCTCCCCGTTACCTGCAGAAGGAAGCCATGCACGCAACGCAGCCCCGCTCTCTTTAACTCCAGGTGACTTTTTGCCGCTTTCCTCCGTGGTGTAGTGCTGATCGTTTCACCACGGAGGAAAGCACTTCACTAATTGCAGTACCCAAAAGGAGCTGTACAAATGCCACAGTTTTTGCGTGGCTGTGTATTTAGTTGAAAGCCCAGTGGCGATCTGCTCATCTCTCATCGAAATAATATGCTACAAAGGGGCGGACTGGCCATCTGTGTGTTGAACTTTCCTGTCNTGGTTGCCAGTCTATGACAGAGCACAAGCCGCCATGAGGTAGTTTACTGTTCAGGGACGTAGGTTCCCTGGCGCGCATTCTTTTCTATGGACGAGAGCTCTAGTTAGATTCATGGTTCATATTGCTTTAGTCTCACTGATGAAGAATGTTGATTATCACACTCCAAACTAGTTAAAACCTCGAGTTACAGAAAGAGTTATTCAGAATTGGTTTGGGAACCGCTGTGTCAACTCGTGACACACCACCTGTCTTGTCAATTCTCCGGCCGTAACTCCAAATAAACCACCAGTGTTTGCCATCAAAGCTCCAGCTCTCCTCGTGTCCCTCTGAGTCCTGTTTGCAATTGCTACAGAAGTTTCCCCCACACTTCCCTGATTGGTTGATTTTTATTTGCCATTACAGACAACGAGCTGCTGTATCGTACAAGGGAAGGAGATGTTGTGAAGCTGAATGTTCACACAGAGGAGAGAACGGTCGTCGTGCTGAACCAGTTGTTTGTGAGTATCTAACTCCATCTTCAAGAGTAGTAAGTGGACTCTCTCCTGCTGCTGTAGTGGGTGTTTCATTCACTACCTTTGTTTATTTTCTCCATGCAGGACAGATCCAGAGCCGCAAGGTACCAGGTGTCTCCTGACATGCAACACGTGTTGTTCGCCTTTGAGGTGAAGCCGGTAAGAAACACTGAGAGTGATATCTGGAAACATTTCATTTTGTCCTTCAATTAGCTTTTTTTGTAAATATCTGTTGGAGTGATATGAAATGCAGCAAAACAAAGAAAATACATAGTTTGTGTGCAACAAACACTAAATACAATAGGCAAAAATATGAAATAAATGACCCTACAAGGTTTTCCTTTTGAACAATTCACACACTGTTGAATTGTCTTTGAATATTCTTCATAATCTAATGGGAAAGAAGATCAATACATTTGTAATACAGGTTTGGCTGTAATTTCACTTCTTGTATTTCCAGTCTCAAATTAATTTGACAATGGACTATATAACATTTGTAGAAATTAGACATAGTGCATGTTTTCACTTTCTAGAGCAGGATGGTTTGGATTTTGTTCATACATTTGGGGATAAGCCGTATATTTCGCAATCTAGAAACAGATGAACTATAAACGTTGGAGCTGAAATGTCTGCTGCAGATGTCAGCTCTCTTAAAATGTGATGCTGTTTATCTTTGCAGATCTACCAACACTCCTATCTGGCCAAGTACATTATTTACAGCCTTGTGACACAGTAAGAACCACTTATGTTGTTTCTCTTGAATTGTCTGTTGCTTTTATCCTTTTACTGTCTGTATAGCAGATGTGTGGACTTGACTCAGACTGAAACCACAGCTTTGAATATTCTAAACGTCTTTAGATCAAATAATTACTGAGACTTATAATAAAGCAAAAGGAAGTGTTTTTGATATGTTTGGACCCTGGACTTAAATATATATTCATAGGATCTGATGACTAGTATGTTTTCTCCAGCATAAAGCACCTTGCTGTGGGGATTCACAAAAAACGTTGCTTATTGATATTACCCATGATATGACAATGCGGATGTCAAACATGTGGGTCAAAAATGGCATTACATTTGGTGAAAAAGGCATTATATCTTTGAACTAAAAAGTCTTGATTTGGGAATTGCAAAACAATGATTTGGTCCGCCCTGTGTCTGTATGCCTCTCAGATCTGTGACTGGACGCTAATCTGCCCTCAGCCTGACCTACTGTTGACCGTTCACTGCCCTCAGTCCCCTTTACCTGTTTCTCTGACTTTGTGTGAACGCATTAAAGCTCAATTTAGTTTTGTCCACCGTGTTCAGCCTGCCTGTTTTTAGCCTTTCATCCATCCTTGTCTGCTTTGCCCCACTGTTCTGTATTTTAAGTGAGCCAAGCAAAGTCAGCTTGTGCTAAAAAAAGGATATGGATGATTGATGAAGCCTACATTGAGAGAACAATCCCAAAAAACACACACGACTTCCTTCCTCTGACGGTGCATTCGTATTCAGATGCATACTGTATCGTGCATGGAGCGCAAAAACAGAAAAATATGTTATTGTTTTTTTAATGTCTTGCCTCCACAGGGAGACTTGGCCTTTGAAGCCCCCCGAAGTGCACGAAGCTGTCCTGCAGTTTGCTGGATGGGGACCCCGAGGCGAGCAGCTGGTAAGGAGGCCGAGCCCTCGAGATTACTCTGTGAATACTGGCACGCTGGTGGAGATCTGTCAGAATTACTCTGGCATCGCAGACGGGGCACACAAGTGATTTATGGTGTTTCACAGTTGAACAGACAATTGTTGTGGCGATAAGAGGTTTATGTGAACTGTAATGACCACTTTAAGGATTTCCAGGCTGAGCTCTCCTTGCTTTGACCTCCATCAATGTCACCGTGAAGCAAATGTCCTTTTTACTTTCATAACTTGGAGACAACACATGAGCTGGTGAGAGCCACAGTGGCAGATGGCCTCAGTGTGGCTCAACCAGGCCTTGGACAGTCTGGGGTTGCTGGTGGGGGGAGCACACACACATGGCACAAACTAGACTGTGTGTGTGTTTGTGTGTATTGGTTTGGAACCATTTACATTTGGTTGACAGATTTAGTGAAATGCACCATTTGATTGGTGTCTTCAATTTGGTTTTATTGCAGTTCTTATTCGCATCTCAATCATTGGTGTTCTGCGCTGTTCATATGATGTGTTTATGAAAAGTGCTGAACTACTTATATAATCAAGTTTTCTAAACTAGTCGCCAGAAGTCCTTGGATTATAAAACATCTCTAACCAAAAGGGGAATGTGTGTATTTGGATTTACTTTCATTTCTGACCGCATTCATAACAAGGAACAACCTGAATGGTTCAAACTCATATCAATTGAATAGTAGCAGCAGTACATTGTTCATGAATTCAATGAAGTCTTAATTAACTTTATATTAATGTGTGATTCTCCTGACCATGTTTACATATGACCTCTGAGACACACATTAACCCATTTTCAAATAAACACATGTTCAGTGGAAGTCATTTGGCTTGGAGTGCCTCAGATCAGTAAGAGATAAAGTAATGTGAGAAAACTAATAGGTTGTTAGTGTCTTAGTCTTTTCATGCAATTTGTTGACAGTAAGAAAATCATGTAAGCTCATCAAGGATTCATCTTCCAAGTGCCATTGACCCAGGCACCTGCTTATCCCTTGTGTTGTTTCCTTTCCTGCTGCTTAGGTCGTTTTTTACCCTGTTGAATTCAAATGAGTTTCTGTTTGGATTGCAGGGCTTAGACAACAGACAGCCCCATGTTTCATCAGCTATTACCTGGAAGCCTTCTCTCACTCCATAATTGCTCTTATGGTATCATTTGCTTAAATTACAGATACTTTGCTGCGAGAACAATATTCACATTTCAAGTGTGGGATGAGACTTTGTCTGCTGAGGGAAGAAAGCAGAGTAATTTGCGATGGTGATAGTACACATGGTTGTTTCTCTGCCGTGCTGCTACTGTAGCTCCGCGTTTCGTTTAATGAACAGCTGGGGTCAAGCGAGAGAAATGAGATGAGTTCTCGTCTTTTGTTTTGATTCTGACCTGGCAATATTGGAGCGGCTCCTTTTTTTTCTCCCTACACTATCTCTTAAATGATTTCCTAGGTTTATTCGACTTGGAGTCATTTATAATCAGGTGAGTGCTTCATCAGCACATAAAGGCGTGTGTGTGGCAGTAATGCTGTGTGCAGTGAAGCATCAGATGTACAGTGAGAGGAGATGAATCCTGCCACACTCGCCTCATTAAGCTGCCAGCAATTACTCCACCGTGACAGAGCAATCAGTGAGACTGGGTCAACACACACACACACACACACACACACACACACACACACACACACACACACACACACACACACACACACACACACACACACACACACACACACAGAGACCCTCTCACACACACACACACACACACACACACACACACACACACACACACAAAGGTAACATTACCCGAAGGAGAAGGGGTGAAACAAGGAAGTGGATTTAGAAGAAAAATGAAGCCAAACGAAAATGCCACACAATATTTCACAACTGAAAACACACGCTCACATTACACACACTCACACACAAAGAGAAACCCTGCTTTGTGAGCTTCACAGGTATCTTTGATGTTGCTACTTTCATCTCGCCCCCCTTGAATATTGAAAAGCCATTGAATGAGTTAAAAGTTGCCCTTTGCTTTTCAGAGTTCATTCTGCATCATTTACGACTAAACGCTATAACTGGTCCTGCCTTTAACATGGAGACAAAACCCTTCTCTTTTAATCATTTGGTGTTAATAAGGTGAAGTTTAATCAAGGTTTTGAGGCAGCTTTGTTGAAGACATAATTATTGATAATGAAAACACTCTTTTGGGTGTAACTTATTGAAAGCTGCCTATGACTTCCATTACTTCTTGTCTGCTTTTGCCAACAACCAGCTTCCTTTGCTTTACACAGCGCTGCATTCATCTGTTTTTCTCAGATGTCGATCCCTCAATGTACAACTTTGATTTTCTCCACAGCAGCCATAGATCAGAGCCAAAGAAGCCATGTTTTTCTCTTTTTTTGATTCTTGTAACGTTGATCTGAGGCTTACATTTATCTGTAGAGGTTTCGGCTGACAGCCCAGCCACACCAACACGGCCTGTCCTTCAGATAACAATCAATCCCACATTCATCTCCCTCATGCTGGCACCAGGTGAAGCAGTGCAAACACTGGAGGGGATTGACAGAGGTTTTTTTTTTTAAGTGTCACATACTTATCTGCCAGCAGTGTGTCTTAATTCCTGCAAGCGATGCCAACGTTGCGGCTTAAATCAGAGGCCTAACCTGCGGCTTAGATCCGCTGTCGCCCACCCTCAGGAGACAGCATGATGTCTCAATAAACACAGGGGCCAAAATGTGTGTGTGTGTGCCAGTATAGGGCATCTTTCATACTGCGTTTGAGAGGAATCCTGCTCCAGCAGTAATGAGGCAAATATCCCTTAATACAGCGCTTAAAGCAGGTGTTGTCTAAGACTGTATTAGCCTGTAAGTGTCATTGAGTGGGTGTTTATCTGGATTAAGATAAAGTCATTATGTGGGTTTAGGGTAAAGGCTCTTACTGTATTATAGACAGAGAATTGTGAGACGCAGAGGCTGAGAGAATGTACTTGCACCTTTGCATCTTAGGAAATTGAATTTTAGGTTACAGAAGTACAGATAATGATTTTTCATACAGTGAAACAGAGACTAATGTTGGTCCTTCTTTTTGCTTCTCCTTGTCCAGATCTTCATATTTGAAAACAATATCTTCTACAGATCAACAGTAGATAACCGAGCGATCCGCCTGGTTTCCACGGGTAAAGAGGGAGTCGTCTTCAACGGCCTTACTGACTGGCTGTACGAGGGTAAGACAACGACAAGCTCCAAAAAAACACTGCAAAGTCCATCATTTATATCACATCAATCTTTACATGTTGCAAACAATTGACTTTCATCAAAGTTTGAAGACACAGTAGGAATTTCTGTCACTTTCTGAATTGACAGAACTGAAGTTAGTCTAAAAGTACATTTCATTGCCAAAGGTATAAGGACATCTGAGCACCAAACTTGCATGACGATCATTGAACATGTCTAATCAAAACCCTGGGCATTATCTAGCTGTTGTATCACTCTTCACCCAGGTAAGTCTTTCATCAGGATTTTGGAGCCTGAAATTGACTTTTGGAGGTTGGATTTTCGACGATTTGTCCTGGCTTGTATTCGTTATTCCAAATAAGGTGGGGTGAACATTTGAAAAAACAATATTATCTGAAATATCGTTTTTAATACAGTAGCTGCATTACTATACTGATATATTATCTAGCCTTTTGCAGTGCTTCTCAAAGTGTGGTCCGCGGACCACTGGTGGTCAGTGAGCGCCCCCTAATGGTCCGTGAGTATATTGGTAACATTTCACATATGAAATAAATACATTTAAGTTTTCCGCACTCTCGCGGGAATATCTCCGCAATGGAGCGAGGTTAAGTTTCACTTTCGATTGCATGATATAGCCCAGCGCAACACCTTCATCACACATGTTGCCACTTGTTTGTACCATTTTCAGGCGATTTGTAATCTGTTCTAGAAAAATGATGTGTTTTTTGATATTTATGGAGTTAGGTGGTCCGCGAGTGTTTTTTTATTGGTTAACTGCATAGTTAGTACGGCTAGGGCCGAGTGACCTTGTTCTGTTTGTTCCGGTGCCCGCGAGTGATGTTCTACCGCGTCTGTTCTCAGTGAGAGGGTCCTGTGGTCGGCTACGGCGTCTCCCTCGCTGCCTTTATAACGGTTTTATCGGTTGCCTTTGACCGGTGGGTAGCCCTTCGAAGTGGACCGATCGGTCCCTGGCTGTTGCTTGACCGGGGAGGTGATGTGTGATCTGTGTCGCTCCTCTGCTCTATGTGATATATGGCTTCTTTTTGTGGTTTTGTATCCCCTTTTTCCACGGCTGTTAATCCCGCCTCCCAACAGTTCCAAACGCCACGAGAGACAGACGCTAGTATATGTAGTTTGCAGAGACTGTCGCACTTATATGACGTGATTTTCCGATCTCGATCCAGCTCTCTAATCTGCTACGTGTTTTTCTGAACACACTATAATTATTTGTGTCGTCTCATGTGTATAAGAACATAGTTTAATTACTGTACAATGAATATTGCTGAGAAGATGTATTGGCTGTGCTCTGTGATATCGTGTAAAGGGAGAAACCGTCAATACTAATCTTGTTGTTTTCAGGAACGCCGTGATGGAAAACAGTCCCGGGTCGTGGAAAACGGGGTTTCGCGTGTAGTTTTGCTGGTGCAGAAAGGACATCCGCAACATGTACGCCGTGGTCCACGCACACAACTCGCACGTTTGCAGGTCTCGACACCTGAGTGGACCCACAATTGTCCACACTAACCTCGTGTTCAAGAAGAAACAATTTGGACGCTTTCAAATTGAAGCTGGACGTCGAAGATGGCTCGGTGTGTGTCGAAAATAGTGTGCGTGCTAGCGGAGAATGAGGAGTCTACTCTTTGAGATCCGACCCTCGTTGTGTTCACTACGGAAAGGGTAAACGCCGAGGGAAATAGTACTGTTATGTCAGTTGAAGGGACCAGCCTCGAGTGTTTTCCTCCCGAGAATAGTGGCATTAGTAGACGTCGGTATTTTCCTCTTCTAGGTATTTCGCCGTTAGATAAATATACTGGTGTATAACGGTGTAAGGTATCACGTAGGTGTTGTTCTCTGGTCACCGCGCGTCTTAGCCAGGTGGCTGAGAAAAGAGTATGGCTACCTGNCCACTTGTTTGTACCATTTTCAGGCGATTTGTAATCTGTTCTAGAAAAATGATGTGTTTTTTGATATTTATGGAGTTAGGTGGTCCGCGAGTGTTTTTTTATTGGTTAAGTGGTCCTTGGTATGAAGAATTTTGAGAAACACTGCTTTAAGGTGATATGGCATATCTTAGCATTAGCATCAATTTGGAGTCATTTCACAAGTCTATTATTAACTCTGTTGCTACCTTGATTGTGGTTTTCTGAGGGAAATACCTTGTGCTTTAGATGTTGAATGCTCCACTATGTGCACCAGTCGCTAGCTTTGCTGTTTGGTGCTTGATCTGGAAGGAAATTCAGAATAAGGGGATGATTTCATTGTGGATTTGTAAAGCAGCCATTTCGAATATACTGTACATGTGAGCAATACAGATATTTATTCCAGGCTTTTTAATGGATCAGCCTTTGGTCTGGTGTGTCCACCTGCATTAGCACATATGCTGTATTTAGCCAACTACATTTAGAAACAAATTTGGATTCAGTGTTGTGACACCTGCCCCCCACCCGGAGGCGTGTTGTGACTTTTCTGTTCATGATTCAATTTGAAAGAGCACAGCTGGCTACGTTTGAGCGCCCCTCCCTCTCTAGACTTCCCGTAGCTTGTCTTTGTGTTCTGGCAGTTTTAATTAATTCATGTCTGCGGCGCTGCAATCTCAATAAGCAGATGTTCAAAAGCTGGCAAACATGTAAATTAATATGAGACATTTTCTGATTACTGCATATGTGAAACTGACATTGCAATTACATACCACTCGAATATGGCTTTGTTCACACACGCGCTGCCATGTTTCAGACGATTCCTCTCACTGTGCAGTCATTTATTAAGTGCACAGATTTCTTATTTAGTAAGTGAGGACTTATTTTTCTGGCACTATTGAAATGACTATAATAAGGATTGCAGTATAGTTGTATAATGTAATTGCAAAATGCCCATTATATTGAGGGAAACAGCATGAGCTGCTTCAGGGTCGACTCTAATAGGGTTTTTCATTAATGGGATTATTTCATTGTTGTGGGCACATAACACGACATGAATGTTGTTGTGTTTCATGGATTCGTCAGGGTTTTAATGGAATGCCTCACAAAAGCCAAAATGACACAGGTCGGTGTAATG
Organism: Notothenia coriiceps; assembly: GCF_000735185.1. Taxonomy (NCBI): domain Eukaryota; kingdom Metazoa; phylum Chordata; class Actinopteri; order Perciformes; family Nototheniidae; genus Notothenia; species Notothenia coriiceps. The sequence goes on from NW_011336006.1 coordinate 145,162, forward strand.
TTTTACAGATACTATATTCAGCTGAGATACAGTAGGTTTGTCTGAAAAAGGGTTCAAGGTGAGGCTTCTTCTTCTCTCCGGTACCTCTGCAGTCAGAGTTCCTTAACCTTGACTGAAATAATGTACTTGCTTAAAAACTCTAAATTGAATTCCTTTAAATGTCCACATAATGGCATAAAACCTTTATATGTGACAGAAAGGGACTTTTATTCATGAATTAGCTTTTTGCTTAGTTCGCTAAAGGAACAGTATACTGTGCAGATTTTTTTTTTAACATTGAAAATAAAGTCATTTAAGGTTTGAACAATGCTGAAAAGAATACATATCAGTGAGTCTTTGATCAGATGTAATTATTCAGAGAAACGCATCAACGTGTGTGAGCTCTAACTTTGATAAAGAGAGATTAAATACGGGGAAGACATTAAAGTTGGGAGGATTTTTGATGTTTCCTGTAGAGCAGTAGGTTGCGGGGATTGAGGAGATGAAAGAAATAGACTAATAAAAAAGCAACATGGTAGTTCATGTGTATACTACTTATCTATTTGGGTTTCAGTCTGTGTGTGTATCTCCCCAGCTGATGGATGTTAAGACAGCTGTGTGTTACCATGCACAGAAGACTGTGGCACCCAACACTGACAGTGTCCGAGGGCATGAAACACGCAATCATGCCATGTTTTTGTGGCGCTGTAAATCTTGCTACAGGAAATATTCATATGTTTGTCTTTTATGGACTGCAGATTGAATCCTTTGGTTGAGGTAAATGTCCAAAAAGGCACTATCTTTGTAAGAGCAGCTTGCCAGGACTCTTATTAAGTGCTCTGACCTCCATCAAATAATGGATTAAATAAATGATATGTTGTGCTGGGTTCCAGAAAAAAAAATTCTTGGCAAATGTTTTTCGGCACAGGCCTTGAATATCCTGATGCACTCAAACAAATAGTCACCCTTAGAGTAAGAATGAAAAAGGTGTAGAAATACATCCCTGAATAGTGTCCTTCTCGCCGTCTGACCTTGTTACAAAAGACTTCACCCATTCCATTTGCAATATGAAAACAAATATAGCCTCAGACATCAATGATAACAAAATTATAAACTCTATTGAGGTTGACCTGATCCTTTTTGCCAAGAAAAGACTGTTGTTTTAATCTCCACATGTAGGTACAGTAGTTTGTACTGCAAGTGCTTTTCATAGAGCACTATTGCCCCCTGCTGGATGAAAATCACTCATCAGGAAGCTGCTGAAACGTATTAGGGAGGCTCAAGAACAAAATAATATGATTTCTCTTGTGAGGAGAGAACCCCTATTTTTGTTGTCAATTAATCAAAACCCACTCACAAGGAACATTTCACGGCAGTTTTCAATACTGTAAAAAATGGCAATGCAAAAAAAACAAAACATGTTTTCCCACACATGGTAAACAACGGAATTTGCTTTGCTCCAAAATAAGAAAGAAAATGTAATCCTCGACTATTGTAATATAATGTTTTACAATGATTAATATTCACTTTCAGTAGGAGTTTCCCAGGCATTAACTCTACATTAAAATGGTGTAGATGCTGCAATGCACATTTCTGGTTTCTGTAGTTGAAACTGTCAAAAATGTAATATGAGTAATTGGTTTATTCTTCCTCAGCCATAACCATAAATCATCTGTGATGTTTGTATAATTCATAATAATAGTGTCTGTTTAAACGGTATCCTATTGGAAATGTCTTAATCAATGTCAGAGTGTAAGGAGTTCATAAACACCAGTATAGCCGCTAATTGAGCTGCACACACTTTATATGTAAAACATTGCATTTTATTGAGATGTTGTGTTGCCTTTGTTGTTGTTTGTTGACCGTTGTGTAAGGACGTTTAAATAATGAAATAGATTTTTACATGGATTCAACTTTTCAGCCAGGTCTTATGAAAACATCCTTTGATTTTGTTCAACATCTCACTTGTTTTATGGATCTCATTTTAATGGATGCTTCACAGTGTTTGTCTGATCTGGTTGTTGTGTGTTACAGAGGAGATCCTGCAGACACACATCGCCCACTGGTGGTCTCCGGACGGGCTGCGCCTGGCCTACATGACCATCAACGACACGCTGGTGCCAAAGATGGAAGTTCCCTTCTTCACAGGATCGCCGTACCCCGCCACCTTGGAGTATCACTACCCCAAGGCAGGTCCACAGCCTCCATCTCACACTCATTCTTAGTCTGAGCAAATTCAAAGCAGCTATAAACAATGTCTGCTGCTGTGATTTTTATGGGTTTCATAAAAATGTCACTAAGGGCAGTGAAATTCCTTTTTCTGAAAAAGAATCTCATAAAGAATACATTTAAATGTAATTGAAATTAAATAAACAAAGACACAAAAAATAACTTTAAAATAGCAGGTGCCAATAAAATAAGAAAAACACAACAACTACATAATATTAACTACCGGTAATATAGCAAGTGTGTTTTAACAGCTGACAGAGTTTTTTAGACATCACTGGTTTATTGTATTTGAGAGAAGATGGTGGTCACCTCTGGGACCTGAATGTATGCTAATAACTACACTATACCCTCACTGAGGCTGATGGATGTGTACATTAGCCACTGTATGCTAACAACATCACCATATCAATAGACAAGGTGAAGATATGTGTGCACAACTGGTTTCCGTTGTCAGAAGCCAAAGATCACTAATTGGAGGTTTAAATATTCACGTCCTTGTTGTTATGCATAAGGGACTTTGATGGATAGAACTTGTTTAACTCTGAAGACTACGGAAAGACAATTCATCACTGTCTTGAAGTGAAATCCAGTCTGACCTATCTGGTTTCCTGTTGGCCTGCAGGCTGGGGAGGAGAACCCTGTGGTGCACCTGTCAGTGGTGAGCCTCAACGGGCCCCTGCACACCGTGGTGATGAAGAAACCTGATGACCCCCGCATCGGGTGAGTGGCAGCACAACCCTGCCTCATTGTGTCTGAGGTAACAAGCAACAAAAATAGCCCTGGAGCATTTTCCTAAAGGGGGTAGTTCATCTTCAAACTCCAAACATGAGTTTTCCTTTACCTGGAGGGCTATTTAGCGTCTCTGGAATATAATGGAACTACTGTATGTGGCCGTTAATATGGAGAGAAGTTACCATTAGTTATTTATTTTTACCTTATTGTCTGTTATTTAATGAGCTATTTGTGGGTCAGTTAATAGAATGAGCTGTCAATCAAACTTTGTTATCAATACTATGTGACTCCAAATAAAGAATTCAAAGAAAGTAGACACCTCTACGGTCGTTATCTCTGCCACTTACACCAAAACAATCTAGATAAATAGCAATACAGGTAAAAGGATAAATATGTATTTTTGATTCTGGGTTAAACTGCCCATTTAAAGGTCACCTATTATGCAAAATCCACTTTTTCATGTCTTTTATACATAAACATGTGTCCCCTCTGTTTAAAGAGATTCTGAAAGTTTCAGGAAAAAATATTCGCTCTCTTGTTGTCCTGATCCATTTATATAAAAACCTGTCTGAAAATGAGCTGATCAGATTGTGGCCACTTTATGATGTCATAACGATTTTTTGGCTTGTAGCCAATACTAGGGCTGCACGATTTTGGGGAAAAATCTAATTGCGATTTTTCTGACAAATATTGCGATTGAGA
>NW_011336006.1:148986-201958 GCF_000735185.1 Notothenia coriiceps
CAAGGGGGGGGAGGGGCGCGCAACAGCGGTAATTAAAGTTTCAAAGTCTCAAAATGCTACAACTACTGTCACAAACTCGATGAATGTGAAGTATTTTGTTAAAGGAGGATGAAAGCGTAATTAAGGAGCACTATTGGAGTGACTTTGATGGTTATTGGACTCATGATTAATTCATTTGGATTCCCGCTGTATGAAGAAATTAAAGGACGGCGCAAGATAAGCCCTGTTTGGACACTTTACAGGCAGAAGCAACATTTCTATTAAAGAAAAAATTATACATTTCTGTCTTGTTATGCCTAATAGCTACTGACTTGAATTTCTATTCAAATGAATGAATCAATTATTTTTGATATTTTATTGTAATGTATAGACAAGGCTTTTAGTGACAATCATGTATTTGTCTGTCTGTTGGCACTGTCCTAGAGCACCATTTTGGGTTTTTTAACCAAATATCTCCTAGAGGGGCATGGGGAGTGGCTCCTTATTTTATCTGAGACCTATACTATATTGATTAAAAACAGTATAATAGGGGACCTTTAGGGAACGTACGACAGAGGTTGTCAGCGCCGGACATGCATTCTCACTTTCTTGTTTTCCAGGAGGGAGTATTATATCACCATGGTGAAATGGGCCACCAGCACTAAACTGGCTGTCAACTGGCTGAACAGAGGCCAGAACAACTCCATCCTGACTCTGTGTGAGGCTACCACTGGAGTCTGCATTAAGGTGAAGCCTCCTGCAAAGTGTCCTTGACAAAGTGTGAAATCAGCCGACTAACAACCGTGTGTAGCTAGAGCTTGACATGGCTTATTCCTTTGTACCCAGACATCTATTGTTGCCCAGAAACACCTACATGAGAAACAACACTGCTCTGTTTGACATGTTCCTTTCATTACGGTGAACACGCGGTTTATTTCGAGTCAATCCCTTAAACACCGTTCTGCTGCTGCTAGTGCACCAAAATCACAGAAAATAATCCCTAACAAATTTGCTTGTTAGTCCTTCTTTGTTAACGTTTTCTAAAGATTACTGTTCCCAGCGGTTTTTGAAAATGATTTAACTTTTCTTTTTTTAACTGAAGTGTAAATTCAGTTTTTTAATATGAATTGTTCAAAATGTTTGGAATTTACTTCTATCAGCTTAATGTTGAAAATACTCTTTCTTCGTAGTGTATTTCTCAAAATATCATACTTTTGATTCATCTTATCTTCCATAAGAGGGAACAGTCTTAAGGCTGAGTACATTAACATAACAATATCTGTAATTCGTATGTAATTTGGATTCAGGAAAATGTCATCATCTTCAATTATACTCTTGTTGTTTTGTTTGTTATACAGAAACATGAGGATGAGAGTGAGAGCTGGTTGCACAGACAGGTGCGTGGTGGGAACATTGTTCCTCTGTGGTCGTGTGTAGTTTTTACTTTGTGTGTCTGAGCTTGTAAACAGGAAATGCAAAAGCCCAGCAGGCATGTTTTGGGACACATACAGATGTTTTTCCACCCTCTCTGCAGAATGAAGCTCCGCTCTTCTCCCACGACGGACACAAATTCTTCTTCACCAGAGCGATCCCTCAGGGTGGGAGAGGAAAGTTCTTCCACATCTCTATGTCAACTACTATGGTAATGAAAGACCCTTATAATATCTGTGCTGAAGGTTTGGTACAGTGTGTTTAACGGCCCTTCACTGTCTTCTAGTCGAACACGAGCACAGACATCCTTCAGTCTCTGACCTCCGGAGACTGGGACGTCACCAGCATCCTGGCCTACAATCATGAAAGGAACCTCATGTAAGACATTCAGATGTGTTTTAAACAGCTGGTATCGTGTCGTGGTTTTTCTGTTATTTAATGCTCATGTTCTGATGTTTTCCAGATACTTCCTAAGCACAGAAGACGACCCCAAACGACGGCACTTGTACAGGTCAGATTTTCTTACAGCTTGTGAGCGCTTCTGTGTTTTTCTCCAAGTGCTGTTAATGATACTCATTCAGTGCCATCCCGCAGCGCCGACACGATCCCTCCGTTCAACCGCTGCTGCCTGTCCTGTGAGTCCAATTGCGGCTATGTGGACGTTTCATTCAGCCACAACATGCGGTACTTCTTACTCAACTGTAAAGGTGAGCATCCTTGACCTTGAATCTCTTGAGTGAAGACTATTTTTATAACTGCAGTCTGAGAGCCTTTTACACTGCAGCACTCCTGAGAATGAGAGTCTGCAGAGAGCCATACTCAGTAAAAAGCGTAACTGAATCAGGGATCCTCGTCAGGTTGAGAGCTTGTATCGAGCTAGACATTAGCAGATAAAACCAAACCACTGCGGGATCCCTCTGATCAGCCACAGAGCGAAATGTATTGTCTGTCTGCATGCCAACAGTCATGCTGACAGTGTCCTTCTTACTATTTGTCATATGAAAATAGACTTTGTTATTGTTTTCTAGATATTCCATGGAGGTACACTGTCATTATTTTAGGTTTTCTGCCCTTGTGGCTTCATCGCAGGGGCACAACATTACCATTTTTATGGAAGCTGATTTGTTCAGGAGGCCAACTCCAAAAAGTGCCAGTGGCTTTCTTTATTAATTGGATCTTTGGAGAGCAGCTCCATTGTGAAATAATAAGCCATTTCCTCGTGGGATGGAAGTAGATTATTAACTATAGAAGCTGTTTAACATGAGACAGGGTTTCCGATGCAGGGATTGCAGAAAAGGATTGAGTTTCAGAGGCTTGATTACTTTTGTGGCATTTGAGCCTTTTGTTGCATGCAAACTTCTATTACTGTATTCCTGCTAACGGTTTCTCCCTGAATTGTTCCATGTAGGTCCAAATATACCTAGTGTGGCTATCTATAGAACTGAGGATAAACAGAGTGAGTGTTGTCCTCCAACTTCACCACGCACAGCAAACTCTATTGAATTGTATGATTGTTTTTAGTGATGAAAAGATTTGTGAAAGAGAGATTTTAACAAAGGACATTTTTTAATCCGCAGAGGTGTTTGACGTGGAGACAAACGAGAGAGTAAACGACACGTACAACAAAATGCAGATGCCCATAGTGGATAACAAGACCATCACCATAGACGACTACAGTACGTACTCATGTTGAATTAGCGAATACAAAATGTACTATGAGTACATCCTGATGAAATAACAGCCACTTATCTTGTATTATAAGATCTGGTAACCGTGTCTTATCTGCTGTAGCTCTGACGATGCAGATCCTGAAGCCAGCTGGATTTGTAGAAACAGCCCATTACCCCTTACTGCTGCTAGTGTGAGTATGAGTACGCCTGCTGTTTTTATCACAAAGACATATCGGTGAAACAGTACGAAGAATATTATCAACACTTGAGTGCATTAACTATGATTTACTTTCATTATTGTTCAAAAAGGATACTGCAGCAGTTTAATATTTCACACATTTACATGTAGGGGAATCACAGGAGTATTATTAAGGACAGAATCATTTAAAACATGTGGATATCCAGAGTTTGGGTCAATATCTAAAAGATATGGATCATACATTTCCCATAATGCTTTAGACAGCACAAGACAGTGTCATAATATAACATCATTTAATATGAACTAGTATATGCTGGATTAGATTCTTCATTGTGAACATTGTAATTTTTATGTAACTTCATAGTTTGATAAGGTTGTGGTGAATTAGATTATTTTACTCAGCAAGCTAATTCTTGTATTTCCTTGTTGCTGTTGTGTTCCCTTTAAACCTATTTGTACAATGTTGTGTTAAACAGTACATAGTCACCTTGCTAACTGAATCATGTTGCTAACTGAAGGTCCACCATGTGCTCATTAAATGCTAACATTAGCCAAAAATGTCCACCCTGTCAGCACCCGGTATATTTTGCTGTTTGCATGTACATTGTCTGCTTGCAGTTAATTTATAAAAAAGTGTGGGAACTTGACCAACATGCATTGCTAACAGCATAACATCTACTTAATACAATGAATATGAAGTTTAATGGAAAATCTCAGCTTATTTTTTTTGGAAATGGGGAAGTCTCAAATGCACCTTATGGTGATATTGACTAAACCCTCTATTTGTCCGGTTATGAAACCAAGAATACTAAGATAACATGTGTGTATTCCTTTAAAGATGATTCACATATCATTTTAATCTCTGAGAAATGTGTCTTACATTAAAATGGCTGACCTGGCTGTGGTGTTGGCACAGGGACGGGACCCCCGGCGGGCAGATGGTGTCGGAGCAGTTCCGGGTGGACTGGGCCTCGGTCCTGGTCAGCAGCTTCAGCACCATCGTCATCCGCTTCGACGGCCACGGCAGCGGCTTCCAGGGAACCAACCTGCTGCACAAAGTCCGGAGGAAACTGGGAATACTGGAGGAGAAAGACCAGATGGAGGCACTGAGGTTCAGACTCCTTCTTTCACTGCAAGCATGACGGAAAAACAAAGCCTTTTTGATTCCCGAAACATTGCAAGTTTGACCAGTTTTCTTTCACTTTTAGGTTCATATCCAAAGAGACTTATATTGATAAGAGTCGAATGGGAGTTTATGGAAAGGTAAAAATGCACCACAAAGAGGCTCCTGAGAGGCTCACACCATTATATTATTATCATCCTAACGTATTAATTAATTAGACTTCCTGATTTGTTTCTCCCCTACCTTTGTTCAGGCTTATGGAGGATATTTGGCCACGTTGCTTCTGAGCTCTGAGGAGTTTACTGAACTTAAGTGCGGAGCAGCAGTCTCCCCCATTACAGATTTCGAGCTTTATGGTATAGCTTCCACGTATTTTTCTACCATGAATATGTTAAAGAGATGCTGAAGGAATACAAACATTTCCTGACTCTGTTTTCCCTCTTTCTTAAATTGCAGCATCTGCATTCTCAGAACGATACCTCGGCTCAAAGACAGATTCCCAAGTATATACGGTAAGGTTTTATTGTTTCCTTCCCTTATCCAAATGCCACACCCAATTTGTTAAGTATTAAGGGTCATTATTGAGATGGTTAGTATGATATATATGGTGGGGTTTTCTGTCTTTCCTTCAGAAAGCGAGTTTAGCGCACAAAGCGGGCCTGTTCCTGCAGAAGCAGTACTTGATAATTCACCCAACTGCTGACGGTAACTATAATATTTCTCAATAATGCTGGAAGTGAAACTGTTTAACTGTGATCACCACCTAATGTGTTGTCTCATCTCTTCTCTACCTCCACAGAAAAGGTTCACTTCCAGCACACAGCCAAGTTTATCAATCATTTAATCAGCAAGAAGGCTAATTACACTCTACAGGTGAGTTTGTGAGAACCCCTAACCCTAGCTAGATTCATCATGTGGTTGCACATAGCACTGCTTTCTTCACAGAGCAAGGATACAGGGTGTTGTCACAATAGCCATGATACAACATAGCCTACGACCTATGACCTTTTTATGATAAACTAAAGGACTTTTTTTTAGGCATTTCTCCCCTGATAAGATAGAAAGATTGACTTGAAAGAGCGAGGGAGGGGTTGCGACATGCGGCGAAGCTGCCTTTTGCGCTATCCCGGCGCCATCATATCTCTTTTTAATGCATACTTCAGTATAGCTTTTTTATGGGAAACTTTTTAAAGACAATTTTTATTGCATTTATACTATTATAAAAAAATAACATTTTATGACATGTCTAATGAAATGAGTAGGCTACGCTCCTTATATTTTTGTAACGACATATTTACATAATAATTAAGACAATTGTATTACTTTTTTAAGACATACTAAACTATGAGTATGTTTATTATATACTTTAGTAAGACTTTTTATGACAAAATATATGGTCTATTCTAATTACTTTTTTGGAGAAATAATTTGGATTTCAATGGCAAACTATACTGGGATACTTTAAGGTATACTACGAGTAATTTGTAGAATTTTTACACACATAGTTAATCAGTCAAAAATCATTATTAAAAAAACATGAATGATACAAATATTCCATAAATCCATTCCTGGGTATTTATTTCCAGATCTACCCAGATGAGGGCCACTTTCTCCACAGTGACGGCACGCAGCAGCACCTGAGCCAGGCCCTGGTCAACTTCTTCGAGGTGTGCTTCCGGGTGCCGGAGATACTGACGGAGGAACCAGAGGAGGAGGAGGAGGAGGACGACAGTTAATCTCCTCTGAGCAGCCCCTGGCCAGCTTTACAGCACAACATGTAAGAGATTGTTCAAACCCAGCCAACCCACAACACCTGCTGTCCAATCAGATTTAAGCTCTACTCTGAAGCACCTGCATGTGCTAAAGGGGCCTCGACCATGGATGTATAATAAGAATGGCCTCGACCTACAACCCCTCCCCTCCCCCCCCTGCCCTCGCGCTGGCTGCTGGTCAGAAAGACAGATCTCAGATGTGAACCGTCTCTGCTTTGGAATATATGGACTAGTTCGCCCTCTAGTGGACAAATGGAGGATCAACATAACGTCCATTGAGAAATGTGTGACAAGGCACATTCATCGGTCGCTTTACTGCACAAAATATCCCCTGTGAAGATCAACTGAGATTCAACTTTTGAAAGACTGCCAGTTTCATTAACCTTGCCAACCAACTTACTGATTATTGTGTTCATGAGTATAATTACTACTTGTTTCTCCGAATTTCTCTGTTCAGTGTCGTGTCTTTAAATGGATGTCTGGCTGCATCAGTCCGTAGTCGCTTTACCGAACGAGGGCAATGTTTTAATTCCAAAAAAAGTGTCTATACAGAAATGGTTACGACATCATATTTTCCCTCTTCCTATTCCTGAATTGAACTCTTGTTCTTTTAGTCGCTGTGCCTTACTGTGGGTGAAATGGTCATGTTGGGAGCCCACATGATACTGGAGTAAATATGGATAGGCCTTGTCTGAACTGCAGACTCACAACTAGATGATTTAATGTTCCTCAAATAATAGCCAGTTATGAGTGAGGGACGTTTAAATCACAAAGCATGGCACAGTTTTATCTTAAAACATGGAGAGTACAAAATAATTGTATGGCTGCTTGAAAGATGGTATTATACTGACTGAAATGTAAAGAGTATTTTGTTTGCAAACAGTTATTGATATTTACCTTCCAAACTGGCATACTGGTGAGTTAACTATGCTGAATTTTCGTTATTCTGAGAGTTACTTTGACTTGTGTGTGAAATTGAATTGGCTCGAGTCTCTCCCCTTGTCACTTCTGTTAGTAATGTCAGTGGTTTCTAGTCAGCTGATGTACAAAGTGTATACATATTTTATTGTTTAAGTCTTTGTTGTATGTGCAACTTGTATATAAAGCGTTTTGAAATGTACCTTGGAGTAGCTTTCTTTGTCACTTTGTATTATATTAGTATGCAAACAAACATACGACTGCTGCAATATTGTATTGTTTAAAAAAAATCCTAAACCAGTATATACCTTGCTGTGTGTAGTAGAAGTACTGCAGTAACATTGAGGGCTTAACGGGTTTCCTGTGCAAGCAAAGGGCCATTTCACTTTAATAATAACTTTTATACCTATAAAAAAAGATTCTGTTTCTTTTAGTCTTGATCCACCTGTACAAAAACCTGTCTGAAAATCAGTTCAGATGTTGGCCACTTTGTGATGTCATAATGTTTTTGGGGTTGTGAAACCATTAGCCAATAAGGCAACCCCTGCCCACCTTATCACCTGAATCTCCTCCTACAGTACCATTGTGTTTTTTTAAACCAAACACTTTGCAGAGGGGCGTGGCAGTTCAATTGTATTTAAAGCTACAGACACAAAATCAGCAATTTTGAAACAGGGCTGAAACAGAGGGGTTTATGGGATGCTAAAATGGGTGATCTGTTTGGTATTTCAGCCTAACACTTCAGAGACATGTTTTGAATATATCTGAGACCTATAATATGTTGTTGAAAAATAGTAGAATAGGGGACCTTTAAAATGTTTAAATACATGTTATGAAGTTGGCACTTTCTGAGATAAGAAATGTAACCAAGTTGCACAAACAAGATGGATGAAATCAAGAAATATTGTGTTGTCCAGACTGCCAATAATGATCAAGCAGGAACAGGATTATACTTCTGTCCCATCAGCTTTTTTTCAAATCATTTTTGACTGCCTAAAAGTATAACTGCTTTTAAACATTGATTAAGAGTTTACTAAATGTTGCTTTTTGTCAATGACAATATAAAGTAATCTTGGTAGATTTGTTTGGCCTTTCTTTGCTGACAATACTCTTGTGATTATTTTCTACAATGCGACAGGAAAAAAAACATTCATGACCATCTGCCATTGACAAAATTTATTTCCAGTGTTTCAGGAGTCTGTCCGAACCCCTCTAACAATCAGAGGACACAGCGGTGGTACACACAGTCCAGCACGATGAAGAGTTTCCTCATGCCTCTTTCCTCAGAGAAGTACCAAACTGCCCACAACACCCGAACAGGCCTCATGAGCATCATCATCATCATCATCATCATCATCATCATCGTCGTCTCACAATACTGAACTTAAATCCTGCAATCTGATAGAAATGAAAAGTAAAGCAGCTAAAACATGGCATGTATATGTACATTTAAGTTACTTATTTTACAAGGAATATTTAAAATTCAAGTTCTGTTAAAATCAAAATATGAAAAACAGGAGAGAAAAAAAGAAGTATAAAACATGTTAAGACCGGAGTGGAATGCCTAAGTAATGGAAGATCGGCATTTTGTTACATAACCCTTAGAATGACAGAGTCGACAGTAAAAATGTCATTCACAGTAACATCTTCGTGTATCTCAACAAAGACAGTATGGCACCCTTAACAATTCATTGTGAGGCACTTCCTATTGTGAAAAAAACATGATTTTCAGATTTGAATACCCATTTTCTTTTAACTTTTTTTTTCCACTTTGCAATCTACCGCCAGCCACTGACAGATGTGTGAAGCACGAACACTAAAAACACAGCATTACAGTTGCATCAGAGGGATGTTGTTCACTGCTCTTTAAACCACATAACTGGGATAATTAATAAGAACTCTATTTTCCGTTTGCATAAGTCCAGTGTCTCCTCGTCACCTCTGTACCTTTGGAGAGGCCCCCTTTGACAGCGGAGAGCTTGTAGGCAGTCCCACACGGGCTGTACCAAAAAAACACTATTCAAGTACACAGAAAAATAGGAATATGTACGCTTTAGAGTGAAACACAAGCATCTAAAGCTTTTAGTCAGTATTACAGCAAGCATGTCTGTACATTCTTCATTTGGTTACTGAGAGACTCTCTGACTCTGAACATCATAACTTTCTTTACACAAAAATAGTTCCTCTGCAATACTAAAAACTCTTTTTACTACTTCCTATTCATTCTAAAAGTCAGTTTATCCTTAAAGCCACTTAGCTAAACCTTTAAACAATCTTAACTCGTGTCACTGTTCACACTTCCTTGCACAAACTTCACAGGCTCATTGCTTCACGAGCGACAGGTCCTCTCGATCTTCAGCATAACAGGGATTTGTTTTAGGAGAAGATGTCCCCCTGCTGCGCCATCCCAAAGTCATTTGTCAAACAAAAAAAATAATAAAAGAGAAATTAAAAAATGTATAAACACCATTTTGTTTCATGCCTTATACATGAGCAAGGTCAACGATCCCTGTGTGCAGTAATTCTCTTTTCACAAGCACACACAACAGTTAAAGACACACACATACACACACTCTGGACAATTTTGTACAACATGCTCATTCACTAACGTTGGTCACACAACAGACATTATACTGTCAGACTCCCAAGTACGTACACATCTCACAGACGGAGAACAAACACAGTCACACGCGTCCAACACTCATCACAGGTACTGGTAGAAACGTGAATGGACCACCTGGGAATTTGTGAGTTTATGCGGGTGAGCGGTGGCCGAGAGGCTCAGATTTTTACTCAGGGGGGCGTCCCCCCCGTTCAACACCTCAGCGGGACGAGGTGGGAGTTCAGAGGAGGACGAGGCTCCGAGGTTCTGGGAGTTTGCTCGGCACAGCCCCCCCTGCTGGTCGGAGAGGTCCAGGCTGACCTCGGGGTTGCTGGTGCGGTGGCGCTCACGCACAATCCAGTCTCGAATGGAGAAGTCCTGAGAGCTGCACTTCGGCTTCAGCTGGTCCACAGCCGACAGCTCCGAGCGAGAGCCGATGCCAACGTGCGACCAGCCTCCCAAAACTGACAGCTCTTCAAAGTCCCTCTGACCGCCCATGGTGTGTCTGCGCCGGATGTTCTTCTTCTTGCTGCGGCCCTCGGGGGAGCGGCTCCTCACGCTGCCCACGCCGAACATGTCATCCACAGACAACCTCAGACGCACCTTCAGCCTGTCGGTGATCTTCAGCTTCCACGCCGGCTCTGCCTTGTCTAACTCGCTCCGAGACGAGGAGCTGAGGCTGCCTGTGGAGCGACCGTTGCCCGACCCCATCACACACGACAGCCTGTTGGAATCTTTATCGCTCCAGGCTCCGTCCAGTGACGACTCGCTGACGGTTTTCTGTTGAGCGGCTTTCTTTCTGGAGAGCGTGTCGCACTCGATGAGTCTGTGGGAGGGGAGCGGTCGAGGAGCTTCCTGCTGCTCTCGGCGTTCCGATCTTCCGACTGTGAACACCGACAGGTCGCTCTCGCTGTCCGTCTCCATCGGCCGCCCCTCGCTGATGAGCTCGCTCCTCTCGTCGTCGGCGTCGTCGTCTCCGCCCCGGCTTTCCGCCACGGACTGCACCTCTGGGCTGAGGGTGCTGAGCTCAGCTCCCGTCAGGAAGGTCATGGAGGAGGTGGTGGAGTAATCCGAGGTGATGGAGCAGACCTCCGCTCCGAGCCCGCTGGGGCACGCCTCCGGACCCGGAGCGGCCGCCCTCGCTCGCCTCATTCTGGGCACCGAGGCCTGGGAGCTGGTGCTGTTCATCGTACCGAGGTCGGACACCGTGTCGTCGTAGTTGGAAGGCGCGTCCGACAGAGAGGACTGGTGAGCCATCGGCATGCGATAGCTGAGGTTCGGGGAATGGGGGGGTGAGGCGTAGGGGGAGCTGATGTGGAGGGTGGAGGAGACGTGTTTTGGAGGCAGCGAGGGAGAGGGCTGCGATATCCGGCGGCTAGAAGGAGATTCTTTCACGTTGCTTTTGTCAAGCTGTTCCTCCGAGCTGCTCCTGAGCTTTTCCTTCTCACTGGCTTCATCCGTCTCCCCCTCCCCCTCCTCCTCCTCCCCCGTCCGGCTGCCAGGGGACCAGAGAGGCTGCTGCTGGCTCTCCCCCGGGAGCTCCTTCTTGGGGAACACAGCGTCCAGGTCGTCGTCTGAACTGCTGAATTGAGCTTTGTCCTTGGGCTTCTTTCGTTTGCGGCTGGCGAAGAAGGAGGAGCGCAGCATCTCTTTGCTACACTGATCCTTCCCTGACCCCCACAAGCCCTGCTGGTGCAGAAACAACACTCATCAAAAGCGGCGGACAAAAAACAGCAAAGAAAATGAATTGAAAAGACTTAAGTTAAAGAAAACAAAACAGGAAAAGGACGTTACCTTTGATTTAGAGGAGTCACTACATGCTGAATCTGTGTCAAAGAGAAAAGAGCCATTAGTAAAAGTCAGCCGACCGTCTGAATGACTTAAACAGTGAACATGATAAAGAACGAGGCGAGGCAGATTGAAAGTTTGTACGGAGTGAAACTGACGGACACGATGAGAACAATGAGAGCAGCTGGATGAAAGCAGACGACACATTTTCGGAGGACGAGAAACCACACTAAGCGTTGTGTGAATAAGTGGATGAAGCAGCAGAAGAGGCCTGAGATGATGGATGAGAGAAGAAGTGAAAGTCCAGCAGGAAGACACAAAAAGCAGCTCATGCTCATGTTTCGATGGAACGACGGCACATCACGGACAAACACGTCAGTCACAGAGCATCACATGTAGCCTACAACCAGCTGTAGCCATTCTTTCCCAACTCAAGACATCACAGAGGAGGGGGGGGTGATGAGATAGCTCAAACGTTAGGGGCCTGAGCTGAACAGTCACAGTGAGTGTATGTCGTGGTCGATATAGCTGGCGCAGGCAAGCCTCAGTATAATGAAAAGATTGCTCTTACTCCAAGCTAGATAAACTCCTGCGAGGCCTTCTAAAAATGTAATCTGTCATACTCAACAACATAAAAAAGCAAATCAACGAGTTCACAAAACTCTCACTCTGCCAAAAGAAGAAAACACACAAACTGCAGCTAACAAAGATAAGCTGATGAATAGCCCTCTTCCACCAAACTAGTCACAGGAACCATGGAGCCACAAGAACTGGGGATCTGAGAGTCCCATTTAAAGCATTTTAGATGTGTAAGGAAGCCGAAACTTGTCTCTATTGTTAACATCAGGAATGCCTGACCCTTGGCTGTATGTTAGGGATGGGCTCCAGTGCATCCTTATTGTTTTACGAGATGGACTTTGACCAATCCCCCTAAGTACCAAATGTTTGTCCCTGCGTCCTCTGGTTAAAGATGTCTGGGCTCCTGAAAGAGTTCCTGGGTGGAAATGGGCTATTAATGATCAAAATTAGGTTCAAAATGTGTGCTTGTCAGTGTGTTGGGTAGGTGTGTGTGAGGGACATTTAAGTGACTGATGTAGGTGTTGGATGTAACAGAGACAAAGACATCACAGACAACAAATCAAACAAAACAACACAAAAGGAGGCACCTGAAACAAAAAGCTATCCGTCGCAACAAAAAAACACCACATATAGACAAGCTCGTCCACTGCCATATGAGAGCATGTGTGCCTCTGCATCGACATGTCACCTAAAATGTAGTGTGTGTGGGTCTGTTTGAGTGTATGTGCTGGGGAACATCCAGCTCAGTCCCACAGCTACGACCCCCACCCTCAGACATCATGACAGAGTATGCCACATGACCGGGAGAGAACCTGAGGTTGACCGTACCATGCTACTTGTCCTTGCGATCAGCTTTAGAGACAACAAGAGACAGCAGAAGGGCTTTCAGAGAAAGTACAGCAGCATCGCTCTGTATCCCCTCATTGTAGGGTATTAAATATGAGACGTGCACACCACAGGAAAAATGACAAACATCGACTTCTCTTTCTTTCTTTTTTTATCCTTTTTCCTCCTTTCGCCCAAATTTAAAAGAGCTGCGGGTTTCTGCAGACTAGGCAGCTACACTGGGCACAACACTCGTCCTTCTTCCTACAGTCCCAGCTGTCCATCACTGACATAACAGAGTCCACCAGCGACATCATCGAGTGATAGACGCCGCCCACTTGGCCTGTGTCAAGATTGGGTCATGTGTGAGTGCTGGACAGGAATAGGGGAGAAAAACAACACACTACACACAGAAGGGCAGAGGTCAGAAGGGTTAAAACTTCCATGGTTTCTTTTGGTTTGTTAGGTTTTCTTTGGGAAAGAACATGCCGGGTTCACGTGAGAGACGAGGAGGAGGGGAAGAAAAGAACTGAAAGAAAAGGAGTCGTCGTCTCAACACAGGTAAAGCACAGGGAGAAAAAAAATGACTTATAGGAAATAAAGAGTAAAGCAAAGAAATGAACGGAAATAAACTTTAACTATTTGGCCAAAAAATAACACCAACAGCGAAACCAAAACAGACTTTTATCCAAAAACAAACAAATAAATAAAGGCTTAACGTACTGCAAGGTCTTTTTCAATAATTTTCCAATGGTTAAAAAGTATTTATTGAAAGAATACTGAAAAAGCTTGCTTGAACAGAAACAAATAAAATGTTAACTTAATAGACGTGGTTTTGCTCAAAGCATTTCAAATGATAAGAGGCATGGTGTTCATCGTCTCAGCATAAAGAGTTAACACACTTCTAACATTCCATCTTAGAGTAATTGCACAGATATTTGAATGAACTGTAATATCATGACATTTTGTATTGCTGTTAATATAATATTTTTGCTGTGGTGGTGCTGGACCGTGCTCCTGAGAGAAAACCCTCAGAGACTCACCCGAGACTTCGCCCGGTGACGCTGACGTGCGGCCGATGTTACAGAGCAGGTGGTCGATGTTGGGCACGGGCTGAGACTGCACCGTGCTCTCCTGCTCAGCTGTGGTCTGGAGACAGAGACCCAGGTGGGAACCAGAGGAGGAGAGAGAGCAGAGAGAGGGTGAGTGATTGAATAAAACACTCAAATACATGCACAAGTTAATTGTATCTAAAGCGGCATCGATTGTCTGGCTGAAAGGATTCATAAATTGGAGTAGCTTGGTTCTGTTCTCCACCAACAAAGTCATTTGAGACACTGCTAATACAAACATATTGATTAGTTCAGCTTGAAACAGCAATATAGTGCTGCACTAAATAAAATATTAATTCCAATCTCATCTTTTGGCTTCCCACAATTAAATGACCGACTGTGGTATTGATGCTCGGCTGCATATCAAATCAAGTGCTGAACTTACATCCAGCCACCAGGGGGCGACCAAGATGTTTTGCAAAACGTTTTTGTACTATTGTATTTATTTGATTTGCTTCTTTTCAAATGAATGTGGTTTAGCAGCCGTCTCATTTTAATTTAAGATGTATACATTAACAGCAATAAAGCATATTCAAGTGAAAGCATTTCATTTAAAAATGTGAAAAGGGGCAATGCAAATTTCTCTTGTAAATAAATAACCATGACAACTTGTCTTAAAATAAAACTGCCATAAGCATGAACAGAAATAGTAGGTTTGTATATGACAGTCGATTTTTATCTATGATAAAATCACAACAAAGGAAGAAGAAGGAAAACATTTGTTGCCACTGACCACAGGGTCCTCGTCCCCGTCGTCAGTGAAGAACCACTCGTACTGCTGGATGAGGTTCTCAACTATCTTGCACTGGTCCGGCATGTGATTGACCATGTTGGTCATGTTGTCCTCAGACGTCCTGACCAGCGTAGGACCAAACACTATCGCCAAGTTACGAGGCTCCATCTAAACAGATGAGGAAAGGACACATTCAAAGGTAAAAGTTAAAGTGCTTTTATTGCCACTATGTTCTTATTACAGGCTTGTACAGAGCAAGATAGAAAGGTTCCGGGGCCAGTCAGGTTTAATTAAATAATCCTCTAAAGGACACTGGATTGAGGAAGGATTGGAGGATGTTACCTAATGACATTAACACTGACAGATCCTGTTAACTGCCGTACCTTGTTCATTTCACAGTTGTCAGAAACCTTCCTGAGGTGAGCACAAAGGTATTTCAGAGTTTCATAGTGATGATCAGGTAATTCTTGTATCTGCAAGAATTAAAAAAGGGAAGCAGTTTTGTGATTAATGATATGCATAGTATGTAATGTAATGCAATTGAAGTGAATGCATCTCATTTCAGATGTTTCACTAACCAGCCTCTTGAGCTCCTTTAATCTCTCCACTGTCTCTTCTGTTCTGTTGGCTTCAATAAAATCTCCATACTTTTCTGTGAATAAAGCAGAAAAACCGTTACTTTGATTTGAACACAGAGGAATCAGACAGAATATTCAACAATATTAAAGTTTTTGTTTGTCATTTCTTGGTCACGGTCAGTGTATTTACAGAATCTCACCATTTGTAAACATAGGTTCTGGAAGTTTCCGGAAAAAGGACTTAAGTAAACTACTGATGACATTGAGGTCCCGCCATTTCTGCAGAAAAGCGAAAGATGGAGAGAGGGTTAAGCCAAAGCTTACAGTACAGATCTGTCACTGCTAATGGATGTTGTCAGTAAAGTGGAACACTGTACTGCGCAGCCCGACTGTCAGTCACTCACGTCTTCCTGGACGTCAATGTCGTTCATGCCTTTGCTGTTGAGCTCCTCCTGCATGCTGGAGATGGCAGCGTTGTTCCCAGGCACTCTGTAGATCCCTGTGTACTCCAGACCTCTCTCCTCCACCACGTTACAGCACACCTCCACGATCAGAGGAACAAACTGCACAACAGGAAGACGTTAGATACGACAAATCACAAATATGTTGAATCTGAACATTGAATAAAAGCCTGTATGCATGCATTCATGTGTCATACACATTACATAGACACATTATTGTCTTTGACAGGCAACCAATTTTAGCTACCACTTCGGCTTGATAGAAAAATCAATATTTTATGTTTTTGTAGGTCTGTCATGTTAATAGTTTTATTGCATTTAAAAGATTATTTAGACACTAGAATGGGAGTAACATTTTTTTTTTTTAATATCCTAAATAAAAACCACATCAATAAAATAAAAAATGAAACACAAAACCAAAAGAATAAATGACATGGACTCTCAGGTTCTGTTGACAAAAACGCTCTGGGGTGCATTCACACCAGCGTTTTATAGTCCGGTTGAATCGAACCCTGGTGCGTTTAGCCGCTTGGTGCGGTTCATTTGGGTCGGTGTGAACACAGTCCGAGACCTCTTAAGTGAACTAAACAACCGGACTCTGGTCCGCTAAAATAGGTGGTCTCGGAGCGCTTGCTTGCGAACTCTGGAGCGGTTCATTGCTGGTGTGAACGCAGTCCGCACCAAAAGATAGGAAGCGTAGTATTTACGTCACAAGAACGTGGATGTCTTCAAAAATCTTTAGCGAAAGAGTCTTTCAAGACATCCGTGGTTGTTTAGTTAAAGAGTGAAGCAGAATGAAGTGTTGAACAGTGTTGTGTGAAGTAAAAATGCTCCGTCAACTACATAAAAGTAAGAACATCCTTCGTCGGTGAAACGCCCCTCCTTACTGCAGAACGTCTCTCATTATATGTGTTATAATGTTTTTTAACGGACGTTGTCTGATTATATAATCATATGCGCGGGCCGCTAGTGTCTGTTGATCTCCAGATTAACAGCAGCATGAGAATAACCTGCCGATGCTCCATGGCGGAGGCTCCGCTAGAAATTGCCGGGATTTGCGTTTTTACCCCCTTAATGTCTGACCAATGGTTGAACAGCATTTCCGTGCACATGACTTGTGTTTAAAGTTTATAGTCCGTTTGAGTTTTGCCCGTGTGAACGCAAACCGAACCTTCTGAAAAATGAAACAACGTAACAAACTGTGGTCTGGTGCGCACCAGAGAAGCGGACTATTAGGTGTGAATGCGCCCTTAGTCTACGCAATGTCAAATAATGTTAGGGGAAAGCCTTGTTGTTTATTCTGGCATCATGGTGGGATTCTTATGTAAACCAACAAGAAAGTAAACACAACGTTCAATATTGACGTCTGCAGAAATGATTGAGGTCGTGTCCATGGATGTCATACAAATTGTCTAACAGTCTTTGTGACAGGCCTATGTGCATGAAAGCAAGATGCTATAAACAACCCCTGAATGCTAAACTACAGGAGCATTTTCTATTCCAATCCATGGAGAGAGGATGAGACCCACCCTGTTCGAAAGTGCAGCTGGACAGTCATCAAGCCGCACCCCAAACGTGACCCCAGCTGGAGTCTTCTTTTCAAAGGGTTTCCTCATGATTCCTGCAATGCCAATTTTCCAAGCAGCCCTGTCCCGTGTTGGACTGGAGTCTTCTGACAGAGCAAAGAAAAATATATGCACATAACTAAATAAATGAGCCACCTGTCATTAGAAATGCCCTCTAAGCACACTAAATAGAGCTGGTGTGTTTACCTTTCAGCGCCCTTCGATCGTCTCCTGTTCTAGGCGAATGAGGGCTGTGGCTCTTGCCTTCTTTACCCCCCAGGAAGGCTTGTTTGATACTCAGGGACTGGCGGGAGGATTTTGGAGAAGGTTCAGATCTGCTGCTGGGCGTACTGATACAGAAAGATAGCAACAAAGAACATACAGACATATTACATTAGGTTAGGCACACTATTAAAACGGGTAGATATGTGCTGGAGATGTGGCGTCCTGCATACCTCATCATGTTGTATTCTTTGATCTTTCGACTGATCAGGTCCTGACTTGTTACAGCAGCATTCTGTAAAGACAGCAGACAAACATTAGGGACAGTCGTCATATAAAGTACACTTTTAAAACTGTTTATTCTAGATTAAAAACAGTTCAATTTACTTTTAATATCAGTAAACAATTGTTAATTACTTGATATTCCTTGTTAATCCAACAAAGTCATTGTCTATAGAAGGCCTTGAATGTCATTTTATAACATGATTGGATACAGACATTTTATCAGGAGTCTTTATATAAACATTCCACATTATGAATGGATTTAATGTTGAGATCAGTGGGGGGGGGAAAGGGCAATGCTGATAAAGTGCATTGTTTACTACAACAAGTACTGCAATATGTACATTTGATTCTCCCTTGCTTCCATGTGCTCTAAGACCTCCTTCTCAGATAAATGAATTCTTTTCAGGAGTTTTCAGTAAATGAGGTCTGGCTGAAAAGCAGCTTACTGCTTGGCTCAGTCTGAAATGTTTCCCTCACACCACAAGCAAAGCTACCTGTATTTGTAAGTAAGTAAGTTTCTAATTACACTTTATTGCAAAGTGATTGGTGCCCCTGGAATTTCTACAAAACTACAGTGTAGTCTGGTTCCTTGTTTTGTTCATGTAACTCTAAACAACAAGTGCCATGCAGTGCCCTGAGCACATTTCACTTTCTGAGAGGATGAATATCTTGCCTATAGGGTTTACATTTCTCAAGACTTCCATCATTTTAGCTGGAGGTGATACTATGAGCGATCATCATGTGGTTGTAAACGTGTTTCCTTGCTAGAACGCACCTCTTCATCGGGGTTACTGTTTTCCTGAATGACTCTGATCCAGTGCAGCATGTCGTCTCTTCCCTCTGCCTGGAACAAATACTCGCAGTCCGAGGTGGTGAGTCGCAGCACATTCTTGCGTCGTGTGTCGCTGTAGGAGATGTCAATCAGACAGGCCTTGATGCTGATTCGCAGTGGTTCCTCGTCCGATGGCGTCGAAGCATGAGACTGTGCATCCTTCCTGTCCTTGTAGAGGGTTAGGATGTAACCTTTCAAAACACCATACATCGGCTTCCATGATCTCATTCCTCCACCAACACGCTGCAGAGGCACGGAGACAAGAGAGAAATACTTACACGTTGCAAAACACAAAACAAAACATGAGTAATATATTGCTGATAAATGAAGGCAGGTGTATAAAAGGCATACCTTATTTTTATCTGTACTAAGTTGCCTGAAATTGAGGAACCCTTCTCTTGTGGAATCAACAAAGATATCAGCGGACGAATCCCTTCGAGATCCAGAATCAGAAGATTTATTACCGTCCAGAGCCTGAAAGCGTGGATTAATGACGCGTTTTACTCCTTATTGGTAGACAGTTCAGTGTGACATAAAACATTGGGGGAGTGAGAGAGGAAGACTTGAGGCTTTAAGAAATTCTAGGCTAATTAAACTTGGGAAGTCAAAGTTACATGGTCAACGGGACATGCTTATAAATAACACATTTAAACATCTTTGTCTCAAAAATCTTCCCAAGGAAGCCAGAGAGGGTAAACTGAGAGGGGGACACTAAATCCAGGAGATTAACGCACTTCTTTAAATGAATGAGAACATAAAAAGGGCTGATATATTTAGCAACAAATTCCATATGTTGACACATTTTTACAGTAAAATATACATTTGTTAAAATGTCATGAGTTCCAAGTTTAAATGTTTGAAGAAAATTACAGTTTCCATTTTAATTTGCAAATGCTTTTATAGACTGCAAGCAAGCTGGACATTTCAGGTGCATTTCAATGACAATTCTGACCAAATAATGAAAAATCGAATGCATAATGACATAAAATCTAGCGTGCTGTGAGAAATAAAATAGTTGGTTACCTTCCTCAGGCCCCTAAAACTTGGCATATTCTTACTGGAAGATCTCCTAAAAAAGTAACAGAAACATTCAGAATTCAAGTCAGAGACAAGGTCAGACAGATCCAATAAAATGAGAATAAAATGCGAGCAATGGCCTAATCCTAGTATGCACTGACCTTCTGCCCTCGTCCTGGTAGGTGTCCAGACCCTCATCGTAGGATTTGGACCGCTCTGTTTTACTGGCTGTATCAGACTCCAGTAAAGCACTTCTCAGGGACTCTATACAGTCAAAAAAAACAACACATGTCAATATTTATTTTAACCAGTATTGAGAAGTAACTAGTTATATGTAAAAAGCAAATGTAATTGTTATTGGTTAAAGTTAATGAGAAAATGTTTCAATCGTTATTCATGTTATATAAACGTTAAAAAAACAAAGTTAGAAAAGATTGTTTTCACTAAGATAAATTCATGGAAAAAAATGAATCTTAAATCTCAGTCATTTCCTTTTCCAACAAGGCATTCTGTAAAGCAAAGCCTTGATTGAAATAAACCAACCCAATCTGTTTACCTTGGTCATGTGACAGCTGTCGGCGAATAGGAGGGCATGGTGAGTCTGGAGAAGAGGGGCCTGTAGTTATGGATTGTGCAACAGATATCACAGCGGAGGGTGGAATGGGAGCGGCCTCCCGGTCCACACTGGGGCTGATTGGCTCATCTACAATAATAATAACAAATATTCAGAGTAAGCACAGAGACTAGATTTAGATGTAGTGGCACAAGCAACTACCCTTTTTACTGCTCTTAATATGTGTCCCTAACATCCACATAAAACGTTGCTAAACACCATCTGTGGGATCTAGGAAAGATGTAAAACAGTGTTCCTGTGACTCCCGTCGATAACGTGCCACACCAAAGCTGAGAATCAGAATGGATCATCTTCTGACAAGTTTCTTCCGGGGATAGAAAGTTCTTAACACTTGAGTACTGCCCACTCCTGGCACTTCCAGCCTGTAACTGCTCTCTGCAGCGGAGGGGTTTTTGGAGCTACATTTAAAAGCAACTGTCCTAGTTCCAGAGTGTTCCCAACTCTGAAACGGGGCATGGGAAAAAGGATGTCACCATCTTACAAACAAGGCCAGATAGGCGATCTTAATAAACATCTGCCCATCACTAATACACATCATTAAGTACCTGACAAGTCTTTCATGTTTATCTACTCTCTACGAAAGATACGATGACCACTCCATTCTGCCATACCTCGCAGACATCAAAGACTATACAACAAACCTTTAGGACTCCAATGCATGCAGATAGCTTGCAGAGGCAAAATGCAGCGAAACTAACCAATTGGGTCCTTTCAGGTTTAATGCTCTCTCTGCTGACAGGCCTACACTAAGCAGCTTGCTATAGCAACACCCGAGTAAAGACGGTTTTATCGGCAACTCCACGGAGCGTCTTTTGTTTGGATAATTAAAGGTGTTAAAACGTATATCCAAAATCAGGCTGCATGGCTAAAAAACGATTAAACTGACAATTAAAGGATCAACCTTGCTTCCATCATACCAGCCATTGTCATCCAAAGAAGGTAAAATATATATGACCTGCCTATGATGGATTGGGCTATTGGGCTGATAACCACCCAGAGGGCTTTGAAACAGGGCATTGATGGAGGCCCAGACGCTTACACAATCAGGGCAGTGTTCTGCTGGGCTGGGGCACCAGTCCCAGCGGTGTTGCGGCATCATCACTGTCACTGCCTGCTTTGTCTGTACCTGCACCTGGCCAACCAACGTTATAGGGACCGCTGAAGGAACAGCCAGACACTGTTGCTAAGCCTTAAAGTTTAGAGACCTCATTGATAACTACGTACTGAAGGAATTCCTCCCGCCCATCCTTATCTAAATAAATGGCGTGGACAATAAACAATACCCTTGTTCATACCAAAATGAGTGCGCATATGCAGGTTTTCTTTTGAACGAGGGGGATATAGAATGGGAATTGACTCTTTTCCCAGTGCCAGAGTAGTATGCCATTCCGTTTTCTTCTGGTGTGTCACGTTCAACTTCACGGACTTCTCCTACTCAGGCCTCGTTGGGTTTCGAACAATAATGAAGTCAATTTCAGTTTTTGTCAATATAGTCTGGTATCTTTGAAAGAGCATTTAATTGTATGTTTTGTAAATAAATAATAACAATCCTAATAGATTTTACCTATATAAATGTATGTCAGAGCTGAAACCATAGATGTGTGTGATTACTGCCGAGTAATTTGTCCTTGGAGTTGATGTTTGTAAGTTTCTCCACTAAAGTCAAAAGCCAGAAGATAAGTGTTTGTGTTTTTATTTTTTTATTTGTATCTCCAGTGGGAAAGAGGGCTTCAGTAGAACCCCAAGGGAACTACTTTTTCAGTAAAACTTATTTTGCGACATATTTTAGATTCTTTTTTCCCTGAATGGCTTCAAAAGACCCAATTGTAACGCAGAACTCTTTTCCCAGGGGTCAAACTAACACCTTGCAGTGCTGTCGCTGCCTGTGGCCTAGTTCCTCCATACAGTGCACCTGCTTAGAACAAAATGTTTCCTTTATGTTCTTTCAAAATATAGGTGGAGCAGACGTTGAAAGCCACCAACCAAATGCTGACTTGGGTCTTTTATTTTGTTACTTTCAAGTAACACAAAGACCTAAGAAAAATCAATGATTACCTTTGATTAAATGGATGACCGACAGACGGACAGCCAAATATACACAATGCATATTACATAAAAAAAGACAGATGGAGAAAGTCAAACAGAGAAAATAAGTATCCACACACATATTTTCTTCAACATTTTCCAACTTTACACCACTCAGGCTTGCCAGCAGCATTGTAATTGTAGCTTTATTCTCATCAAGGCACAAATATAAACATGCGGAGAGTTCCTATAAATTATGTATTTTTCTGACAGCTGAACTGATTACACCAGATTCCCTAAAACAAGAATCATTCACTGAAAAACCTTGGCTGTAAAATTCAAACTAGATTTAGAAATGTCTGGCACCACTACCAAAACCTGATGCAAAGCATATTAAAGTAAATTATTTGATAACCTCTGGAAAGGGTATGAGGTAAAACATCATCAGCTCACTTCTGTTGATGACATCTATTTAAATCACCCGACAAATCCATTATGGAGCACTGAACCATAAAGTAATCCATTCTGAAGAGAAAGTCCATCCAAGAAAACAATATATTAAGAGGAGAAATTCAATATTTTCCAAAAGGCTTAAGTCATCCTTCATTCGGCGCCTGTTAAGCTGATCCCACAAAACCTCTCTGAATGCCACAAACCTGATTCATAATAACATCTTCCCACATGGATGCATTTATATATAACATCTGTCCATCACTGTAAAGACACACACTAAAAGACACTATCAGATTAACAATGAAACTATAGCCGTCTACAGTCTCCTGAGTCAGTATTTCCTCCATCTCTTTTAAACTGGTTTCTATTAGCCTAGCATCTATGGTGAAGCCCTTTAATCTAGCTACAGTATCAACACTGTCAGTCTTCCACAAGTTACTATGGATTTCTGCTGTTGCCATGACAACTTTGGGCGGCAAGGCTTTCAAATGATTGCTCTCTTACCGATGAATGGAATGGAGTCCAGAGACTCATCCAGGTTGCTGGAGCAGGAGGTGTGGCACTGTTCCTCGAGGCGGCGCATCCGCAACTCTCGACGTGCATCGTTTGGAAGCCAGCATGCCGCCACATCTGCTGTGGAGTCTGGTCCGTCGTCGTTTACAGCCAGGATGTAGGAGGGGTGCCGCAGAGGGCTGGGGTTCTTTCCAGCCGGAGGTTTCTCCCTTAGGACGACGCCAGTGTCTGTGGGGCTCCGCCCGTTGACCTGGCTCTGGGAGTCTGGGTGGGGTGGCTTGAGGATGCTAGGTCTCTGACGCATCTGTTTTGGTGTGGAACATGAAGAAGACCTTTGTCCGACTAATGCTGCGTCTCTGCCAGCCTCAACTGCCTGCATCATATCAGCCCCGATCCTACTCAGGCCTCGTTGGGTTGGGTGGGCGCAATGATTTCCTTTGACTGCAACTCTTTGGTCAACAAGAGAATGTTCAACACTGGTGCTTTTTCCAAAATGTGAGTTTCTTTCTGAGAGCATGGGTGAAGATCTCGTCTGAAGAGAATCTGGTCCTTTAGAGTAGACAGAAGGGTTATGTGGCCCCCGCATGACACCGCTGTATCCAGCAGAAGGCCTGTAGAGCATGGCTTGTCTGGGGATAGACTGTCTGCTTGGCCTCGTACCTTGGTCCCCCCTTCCGTATCCTGCTCTCCTCTCATTGGGCCGAACCAGCTCTGCCGGGTCAACATAGTCTGTTGAGCGTGCCCGGGCTTTGTGCATAAGGCCATCTTGGGAAACGCTTCGAGGTGGCCAGTTCCTGGTATTGCCCATTCTCTCTGCACTGCTCATGCGGTCCTGGGAAGCACTGCGTGGGGCCACATGAAAATGGGGTGGAGGTCCTTGGTATGAGCGTTCATGGGAGGTACTCCTCCGCCGTATCTCTTTAGGGACCCAGTCCCCCCGGGGAATGTGATGAGTAGGGCCAAAGGTGGCCTGACCGGATGCTCGCAAATTGTCGAGCCTCTCCTGGATAGTCCGACTAGCATGGGAATGGATTCCTTTGTTGTCAATGTACTCCCTGTACGTTTGGTATGTGCGCCAATCAATGTTTTGATTGTTGCCTGGGTAGTGAGGTGCATGACCTCCATATTGAACCATTACTGGACCACTGGGATAGACATCAGCCTTTCGAGGGTGAGAATACTGGGCCAGTGACCCAGGCCTACCCCTGACAAAGACAGGGTCCATATAATCTATCCTACTTGCTGGACCCATGCGCCCCATTTGGGCTGCTTCAGGAGGAACCACCACAGTTCTCACGCTGTCATTGCGCATGCACACTGCCATCTGGCTTTTTGGGTACGATTGAGGAGGAGGAGATGGGGGCACGGTGATCTCCTTGCGGTACCCATGGTCCGTGGGTGCTATTGGCCCTCGGCAGACCTGCCCTGCTGAGTCTGTTGCCTGGGCCATGCCCGTAGGCTTACAGTCTACTCTGGGGTAGCATACTAGGGGTGGGTCAGGAATGTGACAGGCATTTCCACTGTAGCTGCTGCGTCCACGGATGTAGGCATCCTGGGAGTAGGCCTAGAGACAGAGCGACAAAGCAGTGTTACAATAGGTACAGTACAAGCTGCATTTGCAAGTGTGTGTAATATTCAACAGTGTGCTACTAGATGCTTACAGAGAAGTCAAGTGTGATATTACAAATGCGACTGGATGCATGTGTGTGGGCAGTGCATGTTGCAGTAAGAGTGAGTGGAGGCGTTAGCAGTTCAGGGGTGTCAGTGGTCTTCATCTGCTCCTTATTTAGAGTGCTAGTGCTAGTGGAAGAAATGAAAACCTTGTATAGCTCAAAACATCATAAGATAGATGTATATTGGTATAATAGGTAACGAGTTCAATATTAAGCCTGTACTGACATTTTCAGCAAAGATTGTGTAACAATCAATACATGTTAGAAAAGACAATCAAATAGCTAACACTCCACATATTTTAACAGACATGACAAAAAATGTACATTAAAGAATGCCCTACATGATAACAGGTGTCTTCATTCTCCCACCTTAGACTGACGGACTGTAAGCTCAGACAGACAGGAGGTCGCCATCCCTCATAGAATATGTGCTATATTTAGCCTGCCTGATTATCCTTCACGGAATGGAAGCCTTCACTATTTTACTACAGATACTACTAAAATCCTTTTCCATAAATATACAATCAAACCGTTCAATGGGCTGTTTAGCCTCCATACATTTGTCCGCTACTTGTAACCTACTGCAAATACAACAAGGAAAAAGACGTGTAAAAGGTAGGAGGACTTTGATCTTGCTACCTGGTGTCATATTACAATCTTACATAAAGCTGTGTGTGTACCACAGCAATCAGTGCCAGGCTCTGTTCCTCCCTTAGTAAGCAACAAAGTTCAGAGGTCGCTGGCATTTATCACACTAATAACAACTGGCATGGAGGATGAAGAACGGGCGAGGCTTCACTAAAATGCCAGCTTGGTGCCAACTCGAGTTCCCAATCTAACAGGTACTGCAGGCACAGTGCATCAGCCATTTCTACACATCTGAATCACCAGCTGACCAAACACGGCAACACAACAGAAATAATGGAAGAAAACTGAAAACACATCATGTAATGACGATGCCGACATGCATGACAAATTTACAACGATGCATCAAGCACAACATGTGAACGTCAAGTGGATACCCAGTGTTCCGTTTGCTTACCAGATTAGTAGTTTCCAGAGAAAAAGGCTGTCGTTACAGCATGTTAAAATGAGAGTGTCAAGAAATCAAGTGAGAGAAGAAGATGCCAGCAGAGCAAAAAAACACACATTATTTAAGAGAAAACAGCCACAGCAATGACAGGGCTTGACAAGCTAAAATTATACTGGAGCTGCAGCAGCAGTACAGAGGGATGAAGAAGCAGAGATGTAGCTGAGGCGTTACGACCTGCCTGTGCCAGTCTGTCCTGGATGAGGTGGCAGGAGCAGAAGCTCGCCTCTCATGCTGCTGTTAAGTCTCCATGGTTCTATCCATCTTCAGCCAGAATATTACGCTAACTGAACAAGGTGCCTCCAGTCTCTCCCTCCCTCCCTCCCTCTGCTATTGCTCACATGACAGAAGCAGCAGCTGCTGATTATACATTCAGTTGTGATGGTACGGCCCCCGCTCCCACTCCTTCCTACTCCCTCCTTTCCCCTTAGCATCAACCTGTTCTAAACACAGAGCAGTCAGCTGATTTCATCTACTGCTTTCAGCTCATCATTCATGCTGTTCCATTTTTTTTCCCTGCTCAGTATTTCCTCTGCTTTACCGGCATTCAGTTCCCTCCCTTTTTTTGCTCCCTGGATGTACTCGCTCTCCCTCTCTTTGCTAAGCAACTACTGCCTGTCTCCAAGCAGTAAGAGTGTGCTGCCTCCCACAGTGAAACGTCACCCTGCTAGCATCTCTCATAATCCTCTTGCTCTTATGGACAACCGTCATCGGCATATTCATATTCTTTTGTGTGGCTGCTGGCCATTTAAGGCGCAATTCTGTGGCCAGTGTTTTAACAACGCACGTTTAGGACACAGTGGTCTGAGCGAATGGGTACAGAGGGGAAAATGGCAAGAGAAGGAGGAACTAACAGGGAAGGGGTGGAGTAACCCTCAATTGTCTAAAGAAACAAAAAAAAACTGATAATAGATGTGAACAATATTACATGTTTACATCACTAATGATAGATGTAACTAAAAGTAATATAATATATATATATATATATAGCATTCTTCTAAATGATTAATTGACCTATACCCATCAATTTAGTAATGTTGATTCAATCTGGACATATAAGTATCCACAAGGGAAGACTTCAGGTAGAGCAAACAGTGAGGCTCTTTCATTAGATGATTCCTAAAGAGGCTGTCAGATCACAATGAGCCCCTGGGAGAAGATTCCGGAGCATCCTGACAAAGCACTTTGGGTATTTGCTATAGATATGGTACAGATGAATGCATCTCCTCTATACTGAATGGGCAGAATGCTAACAGCAGCTTGCAGCATGCATAAATGGTTAATGATCTGAAGTGAGGGCTCATCTCTGCACTGCAAACATTTGATGGGCATCCAAACTGTTTTGAAAACAAAATTGTCAAACTGTTTTAGTTAGTGCTCTGTTAGGACAAATGAAGAGGATGTGAACCCTAATAGGATTATAGATTCCAAACAGCTATTATTATTGCCTTTCGTAGTAGGACAATTCATACAATATAAAACGTATATCTACCTATATTATGTTTTTTTATAAAAAATCAAAACACTGCTCCATTACGCTACTGCATTATTGACTGAAATACTTTAATGTAGTGAAATTGGAATGAAAATCAACATAACAATCTCTGCCTGAATTGATGAAAATACACAACTTATATGTAAGAAGTGACAGCCACCAAATACATTAATAAAACATGTAATAACATTAATAATACACATTTTCAAAACCTTTTTCTTGTTTTACTATGTTTCCTTTCTACTTCTAAGTGATGGATATGTTCAATAGTCTTAAGCTTAGCCATTTTGCATTCTGCTTTTTATGGGCACATCTGAAGCTATTTTGAGCTGTTGTGTTGAGTCATTTCGACTTTACATAAATGATCTACTCTGATGTGTTACAAGCAGCAACTGTATTAGTAAACTGCTTCTGGGGAAAGGAAGCATTAATAGAGCATTCATCATCGAAAGAGCATGTCGGTATAGGTCACCTGATGAGTTCAAAGTAAAACATGATGTGTGTTGCACAACTATTTCATTGTTTGGTTTCTATTAAATGAGGTATGGTTAAGGAGGTCCTACACAGTGGTTGATGGTCTACATCAGGGATGGGCAAATGGATTTTACTTGTAGTACTGATACCGTCCACTAGACTCCTAGTTACGTCGCGAGCTGCGTACATGATTTCATTCGGCAGCCAAATACCGCAAAATAATCTGTGAGGCGTTTGTGTGTATTGTGTTTGTTTCCCGGGGAAACCCTCACAAGAAACACCGGCTGTTGTTATGCCTGCTGTGACATTAAGTTACCGCTTGTAATTATGCCTTTACAAGCTTAAAAGTTGTATTTATCATCTGAATTTGGCAAAACGAGTTTAACATTCTAAAAACCAAGACTTTGTTTATTTGAAATCAGATGAAAATAAACTGTCACGGACCCTGCCGTGTTATCTATGATTACTATACGCTTTTCATTCATAATGTCAGCGGGAGGGAGGGGGAGCGGCGCTGAGGAACAGCAGAGTGCGGGTTGACAGGTGTCTGTGTTGATGCAGAGACAGGCTACAAGTGTCTTAGCTAGGTTCAAGTTAGACAACTAATGTCTGGGTTAGTGTTCATGACTTCATGTTTATGTCATCTTAATGGTTAATCTTAATGCACACACACTTTCCGTGCTTTCCAATAGTTTAAAATAGTTTTATTCCACTGTTAAATAACCTGTTCAATACAACCATGCCACTTGTAAAAAATACAATTAAATGTCTGTGAAATGATATTTGTTTAGTGAGCTTATTAGAGAATGTTCCCTGAAAGATTGAAAAATGTCAATGAAAATGTCAGACTTAGTATATTTGTTAATAATTACATACAACACTTGGAAGTTTGTGTGTGTGTGTGTGTGTGTGTGTGTGTGTGTGTGTGTGTGTGTGTGTGTGTGTTCCAAGTGAATCTGCGGCCCCCTGGTGGCCAGTACATACATTATGTGGCCCCCACCACCATCCAAGTTGCCCATCCCATGTCTACATCAATCGGACTCACATCACCCAAAATAACACTTATGTATAAGTCAATGACAAAAGAAATCTGACAAATGTTCTTGCTACCACTGAGGCTGTCACATGTAGCCCAATATGTGTGACGCTGGTCCATTTCGTCTGAGTGTGTTGAATACTTACGAATGCAGACAGAGAAATAAGCTCAACAACTTTTTTTACAACTCAGCTGTTTCATGTTTGTCTTTTCTATTTGAAGACGATTGATTTTTAGCTAAATACATTTTTACCTTTGTGTCTTTTGCACAAGTCAAATTAGGCCATTTCACTGGGACATTCAGGAGGAGTTTCACAGACAGGCAGCTTAGTTTGGCCTGATTAGGAGGCCTAGATAGAAAACTTATGGCATGGGATATGCAAGCTGTCTGCATCTCATGACTCTTGTCCCAAAACGAACTCCTTAAACTAGAGCAGCTATGTGCGATGGTGAATGGACTGTATTGATATAGCGCTTTATCCAGTCTTTACGAGCCCTCAAAGCGCTTTATATTCTACAAGTCATCATTCACCCATTCACACCTCATTCATACAGAGCAGTGCCGTTTGCTCAAGTAAGCTAACATCCACACTCATTCACACACCGTTGGCCATGCCATCGGGAGCAACATGGGGCTAAGCATCTTTTCCAAGGACACATCTACCACACGACCTCACAGCCACCGCTTCCCACAGAAATGATTGTGGGACTGGACAAACAGTGAGTAATTTCTGTTAAAAACAACCCATATTCATTTTTTGTATCCCACTTTGAAAATATGTTTGAGAAACTTACCAGTTGAAGTATATCCTCATCTTTTGGCATCACACAAAGTTCAAGAAAGTCACCACTGTTGGGGAACACAAAGAGATTTAGAACAGAAAATGCACAGAGTAAGCAGAATCATTCACACTAATTTATTTGAAAACTCACCTGTCTTGGATCAAGGATATAACCTCACAATAAGCCTTCCCAATGATGCTTGCTCCATTCACCTTCACTAATCGATCACCTAATAGATGTTTTTAAAAATATCAAAAACAGTGGTAAGGCTATTAGTAACAGAGAGGTGTAGTATAGATTGAGAGCTGTCACCTGACGTTGGCGTCTACAGTTACCATGTTCCCAGTGTCCACTTAAACATAAATTATTGGGGTATACCTAATCGAGAAGCACAAAAAAGCACTTTCCTATAACTCCATGGCCTGTATTGCTTTTAGGGTTGCCAGAAACTGTGGTGTGTAGCGTGCTGCAGAAGCAGTCTGCTCTGCACGCAGGCTTCCTCCAAGTTTACAGTAAAACAAACTGGTGGTGTGACCAATGGCCATTTACAATTATTAATACTATTATTAGCATTAGAATATATTTTGGTTGAAACTAAGCCAGAAAAAAAATAATTTAAAAATATATATAAATAAAATCGATTTTTAAAAATAATATTCGATTATGGAGACTGTAACGAATATTCGAATAATCACTGGCATCTCTAATTGCTTTACAGCAGAGCACTGTAAGGCAACTACTACAAACTGCACTACTTGCATTTTTTTGTTCCCTTTTCTTATTACGCTCTAAACGTCAGTTCTGGGAATAGGGAAGTTATTCCTGCTCTCAATGACATCAGTTACAGGATTTCATTAGGCTTCTTGTAATGACATGACTTCGGAGCACCTGGAATCAAATGTTAGAAGGTTTTGTTTAATGAAGGTTTGATCATTAAAACGTACCTGTGCAAAGCCCAGCTCCATGAGCAGGGCCACCTTCTTTGACTTGCTTCACGAAAATGGTGTCCATTGGTTCTAACCTATTCCGTTGTCTCCCTGATGACAAAAACAAGGTTATGATACATCACATAACGAGAATATAGTGCAAACAAATACAATCATACAATTAGAAAAGTAAACAAAATGTCAACAAGACGAAGATTTCCCATGCAAAGAGCAGCGCATTGTTATATTTAAGATGTAGTTACAAATCTATACAATTAAAACAATGAAGAAAGGAAATCGCCAAATACCAATACAATATTTTGGTAAAAGAAGCACTGTCCTGAACTTCAAATGTGAAAAACAACCAAAACTAAACCTACAAATGTGAGCCTGACTGAGCAGTAACAGTACAAGTAGGGGGTTACACGACATGTAGGGGAGAAGAGAAAATGATTGTGTATGAGCATGAGAGCGAAACTGGGAGGTTTGTCACAAGATCTGGAGGCATGTGAATCTACATGATGACAGCAGAACAGTGTTTGGGCTAACAGTTTCTGAAAAGGCTTGATCATGAATTAGATCACAGAAAAATAAATCTCCAAAGTGGAGAAATGGTGTGGTTTCAGGGAGGTGGATGAAAGCAGCAAGGAAACCTGTTTGCTCACGCTGCTCCTGTCTCCTAGCAGCTGCATGGCTGCCGGGAAGAAAACCAAGGAAAGAAAAGAAAGGGGGTGAGAGAAAGAGAGACTGGGAGAAGGTAGAGTGACAGTGTGCTCAGCTGCACAACTCCCACTCGTTCCTTATAAACTGAGAAATAGCTCTGGGCACAGCCAAAGCGCTAAAATCCTTCAACAGTAGTTAACATTCTGGTGAGTCAGCGCAATGTGGCTCACAAACTAAAGGGGAAGGCCAGCATGAAAACAGGCGTGATGGTTTAAAAAAAATCAATTAAAAAGTTGTTAAAACATCCTGGTGAGATCATTCATATTGAGCGTTGAGAGTGAACCATTTTAAGTGTCAACTCCTGGATGTATGAGGAACATGATCTGTGTCCAAGCCATGTAAAAGCTAAACGGGGGGAGAGAAGCAAGCCGTTTCCTTGACATTACTCAGTGATGAATCAATCAATAATAATCAGCAGTAAACTGTAAACCTTTAAAAAATCTCATACACACACACACACACTATTCCCCTAATCTTTTACTTTCCAGACACAAGATTACGCATGCAGAAATACATCCTGGGGACTCACATTATGTCATTCTTATAGTCCCATACAGCTACAGCAGCAAGACATGCTCCCTCTGGTGGTTTACTATAGAAGTGCATCAATGTCTACACAATGGAGCTCTTTATAAAGTATTGCATGAGCCACGGTTAATATTCATATACACAAGTCACTGCTTCTGCTACCTTGAAGAACATGAGATAATATAAGGAGCCCCAAGTACATGTGCTCATATATTGATTTATTCTTCAACTTTCAATTAATGCATGCTAAGTATACAATGGATACTCTATAGTCCAAATAAAAGGATGTATTGATTAACAAGGCTGCTCTGGGCAATGCATATAATGTTATTATTTATATTCTGAAGCACTCCCAAAACACCAAACACAAACTCACCACCTAACTAGTGCTGTTGGCTCCTAAACCAGTACCTACAATTAACTAGAACTTTGTTACTCTAGTTCAAATGCATGAAAACATTGCCATTTACTTTGACTATTTTAGTCAGTTGGCTTGGTTAAAACATAATTTATTTAAGTGTCAGGAGATTGCGAATTTGTTGTAAATTGATAGACTATTTAAAAAAGAATACAGCAGAAAGATTGCCGAGTAAAGGTTTAACTTAAAATAGCAAGCACACAACAAAAGGTATCCATCAAAAGGTCTTGCCGCTTCAAAATTGAACATTGCCTGTGTGGTACAATGAGCACTTGCAGCTAAAGGCAGGTTAAATTACAGCCGTGATTGAGGTGAAAGACGGCCTTGCTCGATGTGAAAGAGTGAAGCATTGACAAGAGAACATTAGATCACAAGTGCACCCAAACTTGACCCCAGAGTTGTGACAGAGGAGCTTTGTCTCGAGAAGCAGGAGACTCTAATACAATAAGAGAATTGATGGTGCTGAAGACCAGTATGTGGAGCGAAAACAGGGCCACTCTCATAAATCTGACCCAATGTTTTATTCATAAATCAATGTTTTGGCACATATTGCTTCAGAATAAGAAAACACAATGATGGCATTTATCTTTTCAGCAAAGCAATGGTCAAAGTCAAGTCTACATTTTGCCCCAATGGTTTAGACTGTTAGACATTAACAACCACAAACAAAGTGGTTTGGGGCATTATTGTTGATTCAACAAATACCTATGAGTTCTTGGTTTTTGACACCCTGCTGTTAATTAAAAAAAACTCCCAAGTGTCACCTGGAAGTAGTTTAATGGTGTGTCTATTGACTCTGCACCTTACTGACCCATCACATCAAAACATACAGGATCAAAAGAAATGTGTATCAGTCCACATTGATATACTAGCTAAACGTCCCACATGCTCGTGGTCTTTGTTTCAATAAAGCACTCTCTTGAGCTCCAATTCCATTATCTTACAAAAACCTTTCTCTGCTTTCATGCAACAGTTCGCACAACGCCTTTATAAGAAACAGGTAGGTCAGGAAATTAGCACAATAAGTAACAAAAATACATCTGTAAATAAACAAATATTTACGTCTCTAGTTCTGCCCATTTGTATTCTATGGTTTTGTGACCAAGCAAGCCAAGTCTGGAATGAAATCGTCCCAGGTTTTCTTCTTTTTCCAATTCTGGCTTTTCGCCTGACACCCCCTTTGTTCAGCATTATGCAACTCCCAGGACTATTTAATATTCTCCTGCTTAATAGGTCGGGTCTCAAAGCTCAAGACTAAAGGTTCTTTTGCAGCTTTTTAGTTTTTGTGTAAGATAAAATCATGACTGCTTTAATGAATCTGGCTTTCCTGTATGGTTGCATGAAGTTTACATTTGGACAATGAGCATCCACGTGTGTTGTTTCCAGAATATCCCTTTTGTTGAAAAAAAAAAAAAAAGCACAAAGTGGGTCACAAAAACAGTTCACATTTGGAACACCACAATACCATTTAACCGTGTGGATATGGGCGGCTTTAAGTGCTATTTCGAGCAGTCTCCATCGAGATGGCCTTGCTGGATATCTGGATATAAACTTTGATTTTATATCCGTGTTCATTTCCACAATTCACTGTGTACATACATCATATACAGTCCATTCAGGGTTTTAATTGAATGAAAGCTATAATTATCATTAGCACAGGACTGTAAACAGACATGGATTGGCTATCATGTGCAGATGACCATGTGCACTCTGCTTTCTAATGGGCGGGGTCTCCATGTCCTACAACACATTATCTGTTCCAGCACACAGTTATCAACACTCAGCTGTAGATACAGCTGGGTGATACTGTGTTAAAACACGTTTGAGTTCAAAAGACTACCGTACGATCAGGTGACATCAGTATCTGAGCTTTACTCACTACAGGGTGTGAGTTATCAATTATGAATGCCTCTACCTTTTAGGTCAGCAAATAACATTAGTGATGCTTTTACTAAATACATTTTGTGTGAACATTTCTCAAAACTAAAAAGGGCAGTAGACACAGGTTTTGCCATGTGTATTGAAAACAAAAGGGGTTATTTGTCCATACAATACTTCCTCAACATGTTCAAGATGAATCACAGTGGTGCTCTTCTGTACATTTCCTCCTCCTAAGATTATAAATGTGTAATAGAATTACTGAAGTCCAAATGGATAGCAATCTCCTCAAGGTCAACCAAAAGCAACAGACTAAGCTCTGAGCTAAGTCCACAAACAAGTCACTGGGGTGGGACACAAAGTAACAGTTAACTCAATCAAAGACAATACCCATAAAAACTAATCTAAAGGTTTGCTAATCTAATATCGTCCTATTTGTGGAAGCCCGAGTAAAATACATATTTTCCTCCTTTCATGCAAAACCGTACACACGATTTTCAAGTTTAAAATCGCCTTTTTGGTCATCAGAAAGGGTTTCAAATTAAATTCTATCATTTTGATCAAATTCAAAAGGGTCAAATTGTGATGTTATTTGATATGACACGGATCAAAATGTAACACCACAGCTAGGGATGTCCCGATCACCTTTTTTTGCTCCCGATACGATTCCGATCATTTGATTTTGACAATTTGCCGATACCGATGTTTCCCGATCCGATCTTTATGCAATGCATTAAGAGAAAAAAAACGAAAAAAAGCATTCAAGTTGTCCCTTAAGGTTATTTTTTTATTTAAATTGGATATTCTATCCAACATGGATATAGCTTCTTTCTTTCACAGCAGCATTGGATCAGTTCAGTTGTGCAGCATTGGATCAGATTCTTCAAATGTTTGACTAATTGGCTGAAGACAACTGGGCACTATTTATACTAACAATCAAAACTTCAGTTAACTCAGATAGGTCACAATTATAAAAAACAACTTAAACTGCCGTGTCATTGTCTGCAGTATACTCTACTTTACAAACAAAGGATTCAGCCAAGAGAAATAAGCACACCAGGTCTATGAAAACAAGCCCCAAAGAAGCAACACATACATGATGTTGTGTAATTTGAAACCAAAACTAAGGCTTCAGGATGACTTTAAGACTTGAACATGGTCATTTTTGTTCTGTAACATTGAATAAAAATGTTTTCTGATCCCCGATTTTTTTCTCTCGATTCCGATCTTTTGAAAATCACGTGATCGGCTCCGATCCCCGATCACGTGATCGGGACATCTCTAACCACAGATATACAAATCTAAACATGTCCTTTTCATATTCTCTCTGTATTCCAAGGCGAAACTAGTTAGATCTGTCTTTTCCTGAAGCAAAAGATTTGTGATTAATTCTCTTTAAATAAAATAAGAATCACATAAAATTCTGCATATTTTATTAAAAGAAATATCTGACCTTTGTGTTTTTGTAAAAATGTGTTAATATTCAAATATATGTTGCACACAGGATGTAAAGTACGTAATTGTTTATATAAACTAAGCAACATGAACCTATGTCAGGGTGTTGGTGTGAGACTTGTCCTTTATGAGGAGAGAAAATAGTGCTTTATTAGAATAACAAGGGAAAGAGGATCGAACACCAACATGGAGGCCATCTCTTTCTGAAAGCCTTTTTATGGGGGGAGAAAAGCAGCAAGGTGAAACAATATGAAGAGGTGGGTCGGTGCAGGACAGAAGCAGGTGGTGCTGACCAAACCATTCATGCTTTCACAAAGGTCAGTGACACACAGAGCTACATTGTTCTAATCGCACAAGGAAGCAAAAAGAGCCAAAGAGTGGATGGATTAAGGGTCATTAGAAGTTATGGGCACTGCTCTGACTCAGCAGAGCTGGAGGGAATGCATGAAGTGAAACAGCCAAGTGTTCTGCTTACCTCTGCGGCCATGATCTTCCTCCTGTAAAAACACAGAAATACTCAGGTGACTTTGTGGTTCACGGTCAGAGAATTCAAGTTCCAGGCTTTCTGTTGACTCAGTGTAATCTTATGTGATAAGCAAACAATACTCAGGTGAACGAAACCTAGGAACGATAACAAACAAATACTGAAATGTACCGGAAAATGCACCGTGGACTCCGGTGGGTACACGATGAAGTGACGCAGGGTGAAGCCGAATCCATGGGAGGTGCGCCGCAGACACACGGTCTTAGGTCTCGGCCACGAGAACGCCTCCTCGTCTGTCGAGTATTGCGCTGCAGGGGAATCAGCCGAGTTCCTCCAATCTGGAGATTCATTCTACAAATAGAAAAAGACGGAGGACGGCATTTAAATGTAGTCCTACTTTCAATGTCACACTGATAAGGGGATCTATGAGAATGGTTTTGAAAAAGTGAATAAGAAATTATGAAAGTGTACATAATGCAAAACGTATAGGCTAAAATCCAAAATAATTCCTTTAAGTACAAATACACAAGTCATTCCCCATATACACATACCAACAAATAACGATGTTATTATTTGTGCACATGTATACAGAGTTTTATCATCAAAGGTGGACATGGTTTAGAAACGGTATAGGCTGCCCAGTGTTTACAACAGTCTCCCATTTTCACAGCTGGAGTGTAGAGCATTTCAGGCTTCAGGGCTTTGGACACCCACCCCTGTGTTTACTGGCTATTTTTAGCCGCACGCCTTTGTAAAATCGTGCGTGCAGCAACACCCCCCCTCACTCAGGTCCCCCCATATCATATTCCCTGTTCCAGTACAACTTTCATGAACACCTATAAATGCTCTAACACTCTTGTATTTCCACACTAGAAGAGGATTTTCCCCTCACCCTGTCTCAAACAAACCCTCCCCCCCCCATGAAGCATAGACTTTCCCCCCACAATGAGAGGAATTTGATGAGCTTGCATTTACGATATCTCCGCCTGGCCAGAAATGTTGAGTGAAATGTCAGAAAATCAGAGTAAATCACCAGCATGTTAACATAGCCAAAAGGATTTACAAGACTACTGTCTAATGGTGATAGATGCACAACTAAAAACACAAAATATACTTATCTGACCCGTTTGTAAAATGTTAAAAATGTATAAATCTGAAAAGCTCTCCCACTTGATTCAGCTGTTGCGGGGAGTATTAAATGGCCAGACCACATTTAAACAAAATAATCATGAGCGACAGTTTGTTCAAACCAACATACAACCACAATTGCCCCCATCCAATTACTCTGAGAAATGTCACAGGATAAACATCCAGCCTCACACTCAATGGGTCATTAGAAATAAAGTGTGTGCCTGGAGCTGTGAACCGAGTCAAAGCATGTTTTAATGCACTCTCTTCACTGTGTTTTACTGCTTCTCAGCCACCACAGTTTGTTCTGCTTTTGAACCATGTGCTTCTGAAAGAGGCAGGGGCATAAACTGTTTGGATCAAAGTGCATTTTAAGTAGCACCCGGAGCTTTTCAACACATAAAAGAGTTCAAACATGCGAAGTGTATAGAGTCATAGTGCTACAGTGGTTGGCTGGAACATAGAGCTGCAGGTGCAGTTGACACCCATGTATTTTAATGAGACTAGCAAAACAGGTTTTACTGTGCATAACCAAGATTTGGCTGTTCTGTGATACCAGCACTTTCTTGTTGAAGTGTGTCTGTACGAGTCCTGGGTGCCTTCACGCCACTAGAAAACATTGAAATCAATACCCGGAGAAGTACTTGTGCTGATATGACAATAGATCGACTGAATGTTTGAAATGCCTGCATTGCTCCCCTCTAGACTCCGGGGGAAGGCCGATCCCGGTCGACTGGATCTGATTTAGCAGCCTGAGCAGAGGGCGATCTCCAACTCTCTGATCTTTAAATGTGGAGGACAGAAGGGGGTGTGGGCCTCCTGACAGGCACATGCCAAGCATTGTTATCATTGCAACTTGCATAGCTAATACTGTTTTGACATTCCAGGTCAATACATTCCAGACCCACATTTCCTTCATGGTTTCCCTTTTTCTCTAACGAAAAAAAACCTATATTATAAAAGGACGAAGAAGAAAGTCAGACTCTGGTATAAACCTGATGGACAAGATTCAAAATGCTTTGAAATAACCGTGACAAGAGGTCAAAAGAAAATCAACATACAAAGGGAGCACATTTTGAGATTACTTTTTAAAAAGGGCTTACAAAGAAGGAGCACGTGAAAGAGAAAAACCCACATCAAAACACACGCCGATTCCCTCCTGCCCACAAGTGAATGCCTCTCACCCATTTATGAATCACCAGAATGCCAGACTTATATTTGCACTGGGCGAGGCAGCTGGGAAAAGGTTTTCAGGAGGCATTTGTTCTCCTGCTGGATATCTATTGGATCCAAGCAGTGACCACGTCTCAGAGTGGGAACACGCATTTCCACGCCCAGATTCCAGTGAGTCCCAAAACAGCAGAACCAACAATGTATTAATCCTTCAAACAAGTGCCTGTGTATAAAAACTGATGTATAGGGGCTTATTCTTGTGTGCCATAAATCTGTGTTGTTTTCCAACAGTTGCCTATTTGCATTGGTAACTCCAGTTTGAGTGACATCTACTAAACAAAATAAACACATTGCCGAGGTATTTAAAAGGATTTACTGAGGCAAGTGAAAGTGAATCTATTTATAGCAAATCCTCGAGTTTGAATGAATGTGATTGTAGCAGAGAGCTGCAGACAGCAGCTGGGAAGAAAACAGACTGTCTTTTTCTGGGATCTGTTCAGCCCAGTCTATGGTTCAGCCTCATCCGGTTCAAACAACATCCCCAAATAATGAATAAATACCAAAACAACACTATCCAAGGCTCATGGGGGGGTTTTCTAACACTGGGGCTGTAGCCATTGTTTGAGTCAGTATTTGCAAAGATCAACAGATCAGGTGTTGCCAGGACAACTGGCATTTACATTTAAAAAGCAATTCTACGTTATCAAATGGATATATCCACCACATGTTTTTAGAATGTACCAAACTATGGCCATATGGTCAAATAAAAAAATGGTGTTCAAATGATTTTTTCTAATGAAGTCAGGTGGTTTTGGCAAGAGTAAAGATGGGCAAAATAGCTTCAGTTCCCCAACTGGAGGGGTAAAGAGGTGAAAATGTTCTTCAACTGATCAATTGATATTATTTGGTGCACAAAATATTTTTTCCAGCCCTGTCCGAAGCATTTTATTTATTAGCTTTCATGCAGTACTCCTGTCTATTTCTCCAAACTGGGTGGATGCCGACAGCCATCTACTGTAGA
The DNA here is from genome assembly GCF_000735185.1 of Notothenia coriiceps. Classification (NCBI taxonomy): domain Eukaryota; kingdom Metazoa; phylum Chordata; class Actinopteri; order Perciformes; family Nototheniidae; genus Notothenia; species Notothenia coriiceps. The sequence continues at coordinate 188,588 of NW_011336006.1, forward strand.
TAATACACTATGGATAAGTACCCCATACAACCCCACTTCAAAAACACACAAATGACCCCTTTACATGCCAGAAAAACCAATACTAACCACCAACATCAGACATCTTAGAGGGAAAAAACTGTCCATGCACAGCTGTTTACACACCACAAATGTTGTTATCTAGAGGCTAGTTACACACTGTATAAGAACAAGAAATTCTACCTTGTTCATTTTAACAAATACCATGAAACCACACACTGCACGGCCTGTGTGTTTAAAAGCCTCTGCTGACATCACCAAATGACACATTACAAGCACCACATGACATCAGCTGCTCTAAAAAAAATCTGACAAGTCTTATAATGTAAAGAAACCTAGTTCTCTGTGGGCTGCCAAATTCTACACCACATCCCGTCTAAACCAAGCACTTAACTGTGAAAAGCCTGAGCTAATGATACAGGGACACTGAGGAGACCTGGGTGTTCCAGTCCTGTAGCGCAAGACAAGGTTAGGGGCATCATTACTCAGTCGATGTGGGCCGTGGTGTATGTCTTCTTCAAGCCACACTTCTAGTTGTAACATACAAACGGGAGTAAAAAAAAGTCCTTTGGCTTTTGTTCATGCAGGACTTTTGTTTTGAAGTTTGGCCTCTTTTCATTACATTATTCCGAGGATCATCGTGTAAAGAACAAGATTTTCAAACTTGCCTGGTGGTTCTGTAACATTAACACCAAAACTGATATCTACATTCATAATGTGGGTTTCAAAGAGCTGCATTATATATCATTTTATGTATTGTCATAGCATGATAAATAATAATGAAAAGACATTAAGAGTTATTGAGTCACTAAAAGGGGATCAGTAGAAGACCGCATTTTAAAATGGTAATTTACTCTCAGTTTTTTGTATTGGTGTCTTGAGTTCAGTTTGATATTCAATGTGTGCAATAAAAGAATGTTGGAAACAAGTAGCTTTAATTTGATTTGAGTAGAATAAGCAATTTGTTGCATTCAAGCAGTACATCAAAAGAAGCAGAAAGACATAGCAATGGTAGTGTCAAAGGGACTGCAAGCAGTGTTCCAGTCTTTATGACCCCTCAAAGTGATTTTACATATAAAAGTCAGCATTCACCCATTCACACACATTCATGGCAGTCTTACAAGAGGCCACCTGCTGAGGGAAACTGCCTGTTGTCCCTTGCTGTAGGGAGCGACTTGGGTGTAAGTATCTAATCCAAATTACAGAACATTTATACCTAGTTAAACACTGTAACAATTTCTACTCTTTATGTGGTCTTTTATAGTGCCGCCAAGCTGCCCATCTACCACGTGCATGAGACTGCAGAGTAAAGAACTACAACAGTGAATTGTCTACAGCGAAATGTAGACTTGACTGCTTATACAGCCCACTCTCATCTGTGAGAGGAAATTACAGATGCTTTTGGTTTCCTTAGGAGAGAGATTTAAAACAAAAAACAGCTGTTTGCTTATATCTCGCACATTTTAGCTTTGTTAAATGTGTACAATGAATGCTTACTGACTTGTAAATAGGTTCATATTAAGCTTGTATAACATGTTAGCTTTAACCAAAGATATTGGTAGCATTGTTTTGCCAACACCAAACATCTCTAACCCGTCAAATTCCTTAAAAGGATTTAGCAGGATTGAGTAAAAGGATGAAAGTAAAACCGCAGTCAGCTCTCTAAATAACCTCCTTCAGTTAATGATTCAAACTACAAAGGGAGATATTTAAACAATTGACAGAAAACGTCACAGGCCGTTCCATTTGAGATAACATGGATGTTTTTACAGCACAGAAACTATGGGAGGAGGAAAAACTGAATCACATAGAAGACCATCTCTTATGTTTCCCCCTGAGCCATCACAGACCCAACCATAAGCCAACAGGAAGTAACAGACTTCTTCTATCAAATTGAAAGTACATGTTTCCTTCCGATAGCCATCGGTTAGCCATATGATGCCTTCACAGAGGGTTCTGTAAAAGGCAGACGGACTAAATAAGATAAAGCTGAGCCTTAATGAGGCCAAGATTGCGGGGACAGGCGGGGTCTGTTTATCGATAGCCCCTTAAAGTGCTAAATATAGATCATGTTTCATGATCCAGAACAGTAGTTAATTACACTCTCATTTCTGTCATTCTACTGGAGCATAACCAACTAAGGGGCAGGTTTTATGAATCATGAAAGTCTACTCATCATATAGGAGGACACATGAATTAATCCATAGTGTGATACAATCCTTGTTGTATAGAGATATCTATACCAGTGTGTTCTGCAAAATAAGTATCTAGTCTAGGAATCTGAGTGGAGGATGGAGACGTTAAGCCCACTTTGTCTGCTATTTGGATTCTGATGCAATGTTTGAACACCATGCACGAAGCAGCTGATAAAGCAGACACGCACTCCGGTGTAAAGGAAAGAACAATACACTAGCAAAAGCCCAAGGCCAAAATCTTAAATCAACTAATATATTTGTTTCTATCAAGTTGTTATGCAATATAGGAAACAATCATCTCCCGGACCAATGGTCACAATGGTTGTGAACAGGTCAAAAGAATAGAAAAGACTGCGTGACTAGAAAAGTATGAGAAGATATGGGGACAGTGTCCTTAATGTTTTTACAGAACAATACAATAGACACACTTTTTGAGTATTATTATATATTATTTGCTGTTATAATGCAATCTACAGTTGTACTTTTATTTAAAAAAAATAAGATCTTAGTTGATTTATTTCATGTTTTAGTTCTCTTTGTAACAAATTTTCTCCCTTTCTTGAAATAAAAATATGGCACATCCATTTGTTATCAACGTCTTTGGACCAATCTTTATCAACTAAGACAATCACACGTTTTTCTTGGCAACACGCGTTACAGAATAGGTATTTAAGAAACCCATACACTTCTGAAGTCACTAATTAAATCCACAGTGTCATCATTTCCAGAAAATGCCAGGGCCACAGACTCCAGGGGGTTTCCGGATCAAAATTAGCACATGAATTGGTTTGTGTGGTAGGCTTATGAGAGGGACTGCTAAAAAGGAGGATTTCCACCGACTGCACAGTACCAAGGTTCTCCAAACACCGTACAACACTTCTAAAAGAAAAACTAATCTAAAACATGTTTCTTGAGTATTATACAAAATAGTTTTTTCTAAAAGCTACGCAGGAAGATTTTATTTTGCCTGGAGTTATTTTCTGTACACATCTGAATTGTGTTCTACGTATCATTCATTAAACTCATTTGTTTAGTCTGACCGTGAAAAGACCAAATTGCAAAAGTAGTTTTCTCTGCAGTAATGAGCTTTGAGTTAAAAACATCAATGTGCTTGTGTTTCCACTAGGAAAAGAGTTTATTGTGATTTATTTATGTTTTTAGACTTCAAAGAATCTCTGGACGCCTTATTAGATGCATTCAAATGGAATTAATATCTTGTTGAGCACAACATTATCCTTCTAGCTCTTATGTGCTCTATTCAATGATCTGCAATCCAATTCAGTCCGTCTGTTTGAAGTAACAACATGAGGATCCCTCATTTACAGAGTATTCACATAGAAGCAGAGAGGCTTTAGTGACGAGCTGAATATTACATTAAAGGCAATCTAGTGAATGAAAGAAAACTACAGATTCTATAAATAGGAGCCCTTCTATTATTCTACCTACTAGTTTACCATAACGGTCTTCATTCAGACAAGCTCTCAGAGGAGCAGATGGTGTCCTGTCTGGCGTTACAGAGGTCACAGCTTAAAAATCTGAAAGACGGGTCTTTAATAAACTGCCATCCTCCAATTTTCTCCAGTGATGAGTTTGATTAAAACAAAATTATCTAATTAAATATTGTCCTGCAATGGGAAATCTGGGTTTTGATCTGGAAATATACAATGACCAACCCCAGCCGATTACAAGAAAAACCTACAATTTGGCAGCAGTTATTATAAAAAAACAACCCAAACAGTGAAGCACTGGTGAGATAAAGAGCTAAACAATCCAGCAGGAGTTGTTACAAGAACAAACAGCTGGGCCAAAGTGTCAAACACACACTACTCCCCCACAAACACCATAGTGAGAGAGAGAGAAACTAGAGAGTCGGTAGCCCCTGAAAAATCTCTTTCATGATCCCCACTTGAAAAATGTCATTCATTATTATACAAATAACATTCATCGTGTGAGGTTTGAATTGTGTTCTTCTTGTTGTTTACCTCACAGAAAGAAGATCTTGCTGGTTGTCTCCCATCATCTTCAGAATGAACCCAATGTGATGCCATCATTCAACTTCAAATAAAATCCTTTTATCCATGAACGCCCATATCAAAAAATAGCTCCAGCAGGATGCAAGTATATCATTCCAGTTTCTCCAATTTACAGCTTCATTCTTGTGTTGCTTGATGTATTAGTCCATCTGTTGAAGAGAAAGAAATCACAGACATATGTTATTACTGCACTTTGTTTTAGGGTTAGGTCTATTTTTAAATTAGCTAATTGTGTATGGCGTCTATCACTGATCAAACAACATGAATCAATACCCTAGTATTTCAACAACATAATAGTAGACCATCCGTGCTTAATGATGGACAATCAGCATTATGCAACATGCTAATCTAACTTAACTGAATATCACCTTAAAGTTGTGGACGTATTGAAAAACAGAGAGGTGACAAACCACGACATCACCGCATTATTCACCCGAGAACAATTTGAGGTTGCTGCCTTCAGCTTGAAGCACAACAACGTGGATAGTCAACACTGCATAATGAATGGCCAGCAACAAGTGGACTAGTTACAGATGGGAGGCAGGGCGAAAGAGAGTCCGTCATATTTGAAATTAAGTTACAACAAGCATATAAGACCAGGATAATAAAGCATAAGTGACACTTGGTCATCATATGATTTGTATTTAAATTATAAAACCATCGGTAGTGTGGTTACAGGGGGTGAATTTGAAAGTCTCTTGTTTGATGGTCAACTGAGGCACGAACAGAGCGTGTCGAGCTGTTGTTCTCCAGCGACACACAAAAGTCGTTTTTTTCTTTGTTACTTGTAATATAATACCGACACAAAGAAAGTTCAAAAGGCGATACGAGCCGACATACTCACTTTATGCGTTATACACGTTGTGAGAAATAACTTGTAAAGTGAGTAAAAACAACAACCAAACTAACTGAGGCTACAGGCTGTTAGCGGTTAGCATCCATGCTAACGGCTGGAGTTTAAACAAAGTTACCTGTGTAGTTGCAAAGCGTCATTACAGGCCGGTAACAGCGGCAGCCAGTATCCATAAAGGCGACAAGAAAAAGTCAAATCTTAGCGTGGGAGTTGCAAGATGGTCAGGCGTTGTCATAATTTAATATAGTTTGAGTACAAACTGCTTCCCGGTGATTATTCCAAACCCACACAGGGGAGGCGCATGGTGCCGTTTTGGAGCAGGAGATTTTTTTGCTTCCAGCGTTCCCGATCCCTACTCTCTGGGAGTCCACCTTCGGTCAACAGGATGCTCTCAGCCAATCACAAGCCCGGTTGCATTTGACCGAGCCAATCAGGTGCGAGTTCGCAAAAAGTAAGCTGAGTTGGTAAAAAGTGGTGTTTTTTTTTGCCGTTTCAACTGGAGTTTAATGTGGGGAGAAAACGTTCCCTGTCTGCCGGACGACGAAGTGGAAGTAACAAAGACACACTTATGTTATGTTCTAGCCTTTCAACAATTCAACCCGCTTTCGTATCATATAAACAACAAGGCAGAACGAACAGTCACATGTCCTGGTTCAAAGTGAGGTCGAGAAGGGCTGGCATGTGGATGGCAGTGGATGAGGAATGTGAGTTCACACAACATATAATCTCTGCTCTCATCTTGCTGACATACTCCCCAAAGCAGATAATTCAAATCAATTGCTCCACAACGACAGTGCTTTACACACAACCTTGAACAGATTGTAGAATAAGTGCTCAGATTGTCAGAGGTCTGACAAATGTTCCTTTTATTCCCCTCCACCATAAGGGACCACCTGTTCTTGGGATTGGCAGCTTTTGTTGCAGAGGTCAGTTTTGGGAGGAGACTTTCACAAAGCTGTCCTGTCCAGCTAGTTCAATTTTCAGCAGTAGGAAAACAACTTGTAAATTGAGGTCCAACTCCATTTGTACCTGACAGACAAAACATCTTTGAACTGCTTCCCCAAAAAGTGCAAAAAAATATATCCTCAATATCCTCATGAAACACTAACAGGTTTTGTTTATTGCACTTTATATTTGTTCAGCCTACTTGAATTCATATCTCCCCATTATTGTCCTATAGTTGTTATTGTAGGCTACTATAATGTATTGTGCGTTCTTTTGACCAGAGAAACACAATTTCACTCAACGATGTACTACATCATGGATGACAATAAAGTCATCCATAAAGAGTTTTTCCATAAGATCTATTTTTACTTCACTACATATCAAAAGGAACTTGTTTTGTTATTCCACTACATTGATTTGACAGCTATAGCCTTTTTTTTTGTTTTGCAGGATTTCAAACACAAAACAGTGAGACCCTGCAGTCCAACACATTGGTTTTCATGCATTGGTCCATTTTGAGAGTTGTTGCTATTCTGCTTCCATAATACGTTTTTGCAGTCTGGTGGAATGAAACCATCCGAAGTAGGCTATACATTGAAGGTCACCTATTGTGCAAATTCCACTTGTTCATGTATTTTATACACAAACACGTGTCCCCTCTGTGTAAAGAGATTCTGAAAGTTTCAGGAAAAAATACGTGCTCTCTTTTTGTCCTGATCCATTTATATAAAAACCTGTCTGAAAATGAGCTGATCAGATTTTGGCCACTTTATGATCTCATAACGATTTTTTGGCTTGTGTGACCATTAGCCAGTAACATCCGCCCATCTCATCACCTGAATCTCCTCCTAGAACCAAATATCTCTCAGAGGGGCGTTGGGAGTGGCTCCTTATTTTCATCTAAAGTAACAGACAGAGAATCAGCACTTTTGAAACAGGGCTGAAACAGTGGGGTTGATGGGATGCTACAATGCATGATCTGTTTGGTATTTCGAGCCAAACACTTCAGAGACATGTTTTGTATATATCTGAGACCTATAATTTATTGATGAAAAACAGTATAGGGGACCTTTAAGGTGTTTATTTGACTACACTTAATCCATTTGTGTCTGCAAATTTCTCCTTGATTCACCAAAAGTTAGCATTAGATAATTCTTCTTTTGCATATTTGATCATAACAATTCTTACAAAAGGAATTGTAAAGTATAAGTTATAACTATGGGAAGTAACATGGGGTTGTTTAGAAGCTAACAATGTTGCCCTCTTCACCAGTGTCTCCCTGTTACCAAGGACCTTTACTTAAAAGAGTATTTAATGTCTGTTATTGCTATTTTTACTCAAGTAAGGAATCTGAATACTTTTTCCTGTGAAGACTTACAAGTAAAACGTAGGCTGTTAATAATGTAATACTATTAGGGTGCTTCATATTTTCCTTAGTTATTAGGGCATATTTCAGGTCAGTCAATTCACTACAATCCCCAGCCTGAGTCCATGAAAAGTACTGCTTTGTTTTTTTTAGGCACATTGTGTTCCCTGCTTAAAGTCTGGGGAGTCATATGTCAGGTGTGTACAAAGAGCACTGCAGCTCAACACAACCACTCTCTATTGTTCCCTGTACTAGATCATTGGCAGTTAACCTATCTATTTTTTTAATTAAAGAATTTCTAACCTCAATCTTCAGGATTCAAGTCTTAAAATGAAAAAGATGCAATAATACACCAGTTAACAAAAGGTTAAGGAGTTAAAGAGCACTCCTCAATGAGCTAGTTTCCCTTGTCTTCACTAGAATGTAAAACATCCCAGCAGCTCAGTAATATGATATAGCACAAAAATACATATTTAAATCACACAATTTAATATGTTTTGGTATATCACTAGCCTAAAAAAAACATATGAGGTAGCCAGCCAAGACCTCACTTAAAACAAATTGTATTAATATATGTAGTGCATTATTTTAAGTCCGATAATGGGATAATATTAAACTGATAAATGACAAAGTAAATGTTTGAAATACTTTACTTGCATGTTATATTATAAAAGGAAATACAGAAATTAGATAACTATTACACTACATCTCAGTTTTAAAGTAGTAAGTACACTCAGTGTTTGCCCCGCATTAAAGGTGACAGCAGGAGAACTACAGTAATGAAATACCAGACAGGCAATGTACACGTTAATAACATGTTAAAATCTATCCCTAATTTCTTATTAAAACTGTTTCTGTCATTTTAAAAGAAGCTTTCCTTTGTTACCTAATCACACACTGACTTTAGAAAATGTATCACATTCATACAGGTCATGATTATCAAGCCTTTACAATGCATACAAGAAGCAAAGTTAAGATGACATTTGTGTTAAAGTCAAACAAACTATGGCACAAAGTTGAGATGAAATTTGTGTTAAAGTCAAACAAACTATGGCACACAGTTTCCTTGTATTTCAATTATCAATACAGATAACTTCTGTAAACATAAAGAATGAAATGGCTACTTTAAAAGCAAAGTACACCATGTACTTGCTTTGATAAGATTACCAGATAAACGTCAGTGTCTATTGTTATAACACATTTCATAGAAGGAATGTTAAAACAAATTAGGGGATGCTTGAGATCAAATGGCACGATAGCAGCTGTAAGTGAATGGAATCCCAGGGAAAATGTTCAGGCTTGCTGTTTGATGACATCTATGACAGTGGCCTCCTTTTGCAGTCCTTTTTTAAATCTTGTATTTTGTTTTCCCACTTTCACTGATCACACAGATATGCTGAAAAAAAAGGAGAAATAGAACTCAGTACAAACTTATTTGTATTTAATGATGTAAGAAGGGGTGTGAATTGTTCCCTTCTTCATGATGAGATTAAGATTACTCTTAAATTTGACTTCAAATTGATTCTCGATTAAAACCATTTTATTCTGCACTAATAAGGTGCTTTGGCAAATTATGGTAATTCAATCTTTATTTCAGACTCAAGGTCCATATCACATACAAAAAGACAAGACACACATCAATAAATAAGATGAAAAGCTAAACACAAAACAGATAAAAACAAACAGATAAAAAACATAAAATCAGTCCAATCACAGCTAGCCACACATGCTCACTGTATAGGCTATTGCGCCAATGTCTCCAAATAATGGAAGAGAATCGAGTAGAACTCTTCACAGGGTTAATTAAAATCGAGATAACATGATTGTCTGAGTCTTCTAGGCGACACATGAATTTGTACATTAACTTTCTTAAAAAGGGCTTGACAAGTAGGTACCCCCAAGTTAACAAAACAGCTGGCTGGCACTGTGCCATCTTGATACCCTCAGCAGCAACCGTAAAGCATCATTGTATGCCACTTTTAGTTTGTGTATGCTTCTAGCCTTGTAGTTACTCCACAGGTGAGCCGTGTACAGAAAGCTTTAAAAAGTGATACCTTGACATCTACAGAGCACTTGTGAAATTTCCGCATTAATATGTTTGCCTGGGCATACATTTTGCAGCGTTGTCTATGGATGTCTTTGTCATCTGTGAGATCATCAGAAATATAATGACCAAGGTACTTAATCTCACTGCACACGAGAATAATGTTGTTACTGAGAATACAATTAGAAAATACAGCCTTTTTATCCTCTTTACTTCGCACAATCATGATGCTACTCTTCTTGGCGTTATACTTAATATTAAAATCAATGCCATACTGGGAACAAGTCCTCAGAAGCTGTTGTAAGCCAGCATTGCATGGGGAGAAGATGATTAAATCATCAGCATACATAAGGTGGTTGACAACAGTAGCACCGATGACACAGCCAGTTTTACACAAGTTCAGTTTCCTAGAGAGATCATCCATGTACAGATTAAACAACAAAGGAGATCAAATCCCACCTTGCTTGACCCCATTACCAACATGAAAATGTTCAGACACAGTATGGTAAGAAAGCTGAGGTCAGGGTGTACAAGATTACGGTGTTTTCTCATTGGATTGCAATAATCTAACACACAAAGGTAAAACTATGACAAAAGGTGACATTCATGCTTATGTTGCTATTAGACAAATCTAAACAGTTTTACTGAAATACAATCTTAGTATTTCTAGATTCTCAATAACTTTATAAACAACAAGTTCTTAAAAATGCTGCCTGTTAAATCAATTCAATTGGTAGGATTGGGAAACTTGCAACCATTGTTGTGATTTTTCAAAAAATCTGTTATTTCACAACATTTGGACTTATTTAGGTTTACTGTTCATGTAAGCTTATTTAGGTTTACTGTCCATGTAAGCAATCAGGTTCCTTTTTTTGGATTTCTTTTTTCTAAAAGTGGTTTTGGAAAATAATATTCTCACTTGTAACCTTAATCCAGCCACTCCCCCAATGGTTAATGTTACTAGTCATAATGACTTCTTTCACTAAAGAGTCATTGTTGTCTATAATTTAAAAAACAGCACCAACTCACATTTAGGTCTCTAAAATACTCATTGTAGTCTAAGGCATATCCAACCACAAACCGATCAGGTATCTCAAAGCCGACATCTGAAATCAAAAGACAAAGTGGAATATTGATAGAAAATATTTCCATGGTCCAAAGACTCACTGACTAACAATCAGCAACGACTGTTTTACGTGAGAATAAACCCATGACTCATGAACACATAAAAAGGGCTGGTCAGATACGTACAGTCAGGAAGACATGTTGAGTTATGTGGCACTCTCTTAACCAGCAATCTGGGAGGGAAAAAAAGCAGACATTATCATGAGATATCTCTTTCTACCAGTTAGGTTTAAATTTAAGAGTAGTAACCTGCGTCACTTATTCTTTCTTTGTCTCCCTCTTTCTGTCTAGACTGGAAGGCGGATGTTGAGTGATTCACAAAGAGGAAAACTGTGCTAGTTTGGTTTTGAGGTCTTTAGAGTATAACTTACCCTGCTACTTTGATCAATTTGGGACTGAAGGATTCAACATGCTTCAGGAGAGCCTTCATTGTCTTTCCGGTGCCCACAATGGCCTGTAAAAGAAAAGTTGAAAGAAAACTGGATTGAGAAAGCGCTTGCCAAGAAGTACATGCAGATGAAAAAACAGACTTATTTTTACACTGCAGTACAAGTGAAAAGGAAGTTGGTCGGACTGTACTTGTATTACATAACGGTTTATGAGCATTCTCTAAAATAACTTTACTTACACTTGAAAAAGAGGAATTTAAAACCAACATGTGATATTTGACACACAAACTCTGTTGTCATGTAAATGTAGGTCAACAAGCCCTTCATATAGAAAGTATTGTTCCAACACACTTATGCTAAACATTTATTTTCACTTGTGACAGGATATGAGTGTAAAAACAGGTGGAAAGAGCACTAGATTATCCTGTTACTCATGTAGATGTGTTCATAATTTATAGTAGAACTATTAAAAAGGTAATCAAAACAATAGCAACTTAAACAAAATAAATAAAGTATAATACAATAACTGCAGGACCATATTCACAAATGCTTAAGCACTGACTAATGACCGTTGCTTCAAAATCCTGCAATGTCTACATAAAGAGAGAAACCATGACTCAGTGACCACAATGATGGCCTTCCTGTAAATGTCATTATTTCTCCTTCAAGGCTAACAAGAGTAGGTTTATGATCATATTTCCCAAATATAGGTCAGCCAACTTAAAAAGTTTCCTGAAGTTGAACTCAGGTCCTGTAAAGAGAATATGAGACTTTTAAGTGCCTTGACCTGGATAACCATCCAGGCTAAGAAAAACAACAGGCTTATTTGGTGGAAAAGAAAAACAGAAGAGCAGAAATACGGTTGACTTACCTCCACAATCAGTACGTTCTTATGAGAGCATTTTGGGAAGAGAAGAGAGAGCAAAACAAACAATTATTCTTGGTTTGGAACAGAAATAAAACGGATTATCTTCATGTTAACCACACAAACAATGGTCATCTAAAAAGCAAAAAATAAACAATTACAGCTGAAAAAAAGAGGCAAGTAGTTTTCAATACTGCACTGCTTTGTTTGAAAAGCAACACACATTTAAATTGTAATGTTGTAAAAGGAAATTAACATCTTTCAGCTTATTTTTCTGGGAATAAGTAAGAGCATAAGTGTTGAAACGTGGGCAATAACCATCCGTATTTGTTAATGCATACCCTAAATCAGTAAGGGATAAAATCATCTATGGAAAATGTCATCTACATTGGAAACTCATGTCCCTACAGTCGTTTAAATGCCACACTGAAATAGCTGAGATTCTTCAAATGTTTGACTAATTGGCTGAAGACAACTGGGCACTATTTATACTAACAATCAAAACTTCAGTTAACTCAGATACAGGGATGCAAACACACGTATGGTGAAAAAAGAGAGAACTATTCGAAGCAGAAAAAAACAGCGTAACATACCATCTGACAAAGGCCTGTGCTATAATGCTTAAATTAACTGTTCTTTATAATTTACTCAGATCAATAGAGACAGAGATGTTAAGTTATAAATCAAGGGTTTTATTATTATTTAGAGCAGGGGTGGGGAACCTTTTTCCTTTACATTTTTACAACATCCTCCGAGGGACGTACAAATGATTGAAATCAACCTCTGCTTAAAAAAACTCAAATCACAGCCCATTCATTTTGCCTTTCTTTCATGCTGTGCAAAGAACAACCAGATATCTCACCATGATTTGCGCATGCATGCATGTGCACGGTGTGGCATGACCACCAAAACAGAAAGATATGGACACAAGATGTGTGCAAATGTATTTAGTATCCTATCCATGTGAACATGATTTAAGTAGGGGGTGGACCTAACCTGCTCTAGGAGGGTCCGGGGGCATGCTCCCCCGGGAAGATTTTTTTTTAAATATTGAAGTTAAAAGCATCAATCTGGTGCACTTTGAGAGCAACATGAGGAGATCTATGGATACATCTTTCAACACCCATTTGAAACAGAACTGGAAGCAGATTTTTCTTTTTGGATATTTTACAAATCACTCCCCTTTTAAACTATATTCTTGTTATTTTTAACAACGTTTTAGTTACTGTCATATAGTATTTTATACCTGTTTTTCATTTAGTCCCTAATGTCTCATAATAACTATAATGATCATATCAAGGTGTGCCTTAACCTCACTGAGCTGAGGTTATTTGAGCCTCTCAGGAGAGAGCTCTCTTCCACCTGGTTGTAGAAAAGCTCTTTAAATTCGTTAGCATAGTGGGGCCTTTGCGGGCAGGTCGCGAGGAAGTTTATAACGTCATGGGTATTCCTCGGCCATTGTGTTTACCGGCGTCACAACCGCACCGACAGAAATCAACATTGTGTCAGCGCTAGACAATAATCGTAGCACCAATGGC
>NW_011336006.1:202002-205232 GCF_000735185.1 Notothenia coriiceps
CACGTTACGCTCGTGTTGTGTTCAAGGAACCTGTCCTTGGCCAGGAAAAACAGGCACTCGCTCGTTTAATTATTTTGCGATCTAGATTTCTTCTTCTTTTTTGAAGTGAGAAGTTGTCCGTCCGTCCGTCCGTCCGTCCGACTGACTGACTGACTGACTGACTGACGTACGGACTCCCCCCCCCAAACGAAGACGAAAACTCTTCGGTTCTCCACGAACTACACAAGTCACCCAAATCGGCGTTAAAAAACCGGGAGGCGCCGAAAAGCGACTAATTTGCATCACTGCAGATAGGTCACAATTATAAAAAAACAACTTAAACTGCCGTGTCATTGTCTGCAGTATACTCTACTTTACAAACAAAGGATTCAGCCAAGCATGCAGTCGTGCTTTGTTTAGGACTCATTATTCATACAGATTTATTTTGGAATGCAGTAAACCCTGGAGAAATATAAAGGAATAAGTGATTTATTAAAAGGGTGAGCCACTGCCTGTCATATGCACTGTAGGGAGGATAAGGCATAAAATGAACTATGTACGGTAATATGTTCCTTGTCACACAATTGGTTTATCTCTTCCAGCAAACCATCACAGCACACTGTTACAAAAAGCTGACTAAATTTAGCCGTACATCACAGGGTGCTCAGGGATTTCACAAGCACACTTTAAATACTGAGAGCGAAGCAGCCGGCAGTGACTCAAGCTCACTACCTCACATCCTTTTCTTATTGCCACGCCTGGCCATAGGGCATTTTAGTGTGTGCGTGTGGGTGTGCGCTTAGCTAAGGGAGGTGTGTGTTTAGATCAGCTGATTTATATGACCTAAAAATACTTTTGACTCCTGTAATAGTAGTTAAGTAATCCATCACACGTGGGGAGAAAAATATCTTTAAAAAACAACAATGAACTAACTATTTTGAAACTTCATTGATTGTTTAGGTTCTTTTTCAGAACAAAAGGCTAGACTCTGAATCCAGCTTCTTAAATGGCAGGACTTGCTGCTTTTTTCCATTTTATGTGAAACTAAAATATATGTTTGTGAGACAAAACTAGCAATTTCCAGTCGTAGTTTCAATTGTTATGTTCATACCACCCATATCCAAGTGCGTATTTCTTGACGTAGTGTGCATGAGTTACAGAGGAAAAACTATATAATTCACTTGAAAATAGGCAAAGAAAGGAAATAAATTGTCTGTCAGAATATTGGCTTCTCTTATTTCCATCCCCAGAAATGACTGTGACCATCCATAGTATTAAAATGAGCCTGTACATTTCACTTAAAGTTAAAAGTATACACAGATATACACATATACATATCTGGTGACACTACACAGTCACCCACACACACCTACTCGAGCCCAGTGATGTACAAAGTTTGATTTCATGATAACAAGACAAGCAAATAAAGAGTGAGCCTGTAGCAACAATGATAGCAAGTGTATCCCCCCATTTACACAGATGCTACCCTTTGCTTCCACTGAGATCAAGTGAAGGAGGCCTTTAAACAATTACATTAGAACAATTGGTATCTGATGGCTGCTGGGTTTGTCAGAAACTGCCATCTTTGATCTCCCTCACGGAAGCACTGAACCATTTCCTCAGGATGGAGGTGGAGATAGCAGATGAGAGGGAAGGCTGCCCTCTTCAGGCTGACTTCTCTCAATACTCTGCATTTTCATGCCACTTGTAAAGAGTTTTTATTGTAATAGAGCTTATCATTATGTTTCACTGGACTCAAATGTAGTTCTTTATCTAAGTTGGGCTGGTTTTTGTAATGGTGTAGATGAGAAAAGTATTACCTTTCCGGCTAAAAAAGACAAATCCTCTGCTCCGACTATGTGAAGATCCTCTGTTGACAGATCATTCTGAGGGATTCAAAATATAGAAAATCAACAAGTTAGTTAAATGAACGTTGGATATCCTATTTAAAAACAAATAATCAGTGTCAGGTACAACAGATTTTTTTACGAGCATATATTATTCATCAGTTTTTCTTAAGATTCATGGATACAAATCAGAATCAGTTTTATTACCAAGTAGGTTTACACACATGAGGAATTTGCTTTGGTATAAGTGGTGCACAGAGACACCGAAAGAAGAATACGCTATCTTAGCTTGAATTATTTGACCAATGTAAGGTGTACTTGTATGTTATCTCACACGGGCAAATGCATATCACCTGTATAATTTCAAAATCTATGGTATTTTTCTGCTTTGCTTGTGATGCTGTAGCTACATGAGGCACATTTAAAGCAAAGTTACACAAAGGTACCAGTGTCATAATGTATTAAATATAACACACATCTTCTGACTATGTCATGGGACATATTCATTCAGCTTTCACACGTCCCTTAGCGTCAGAGTGTTGTTTGTGTCACTTTGAGCAGGAGCTCACCAGGTAGCTCTTGAGTCGGATGAAGTGGACCCTCATGGGGAGGGTGCGGTTGGAGTTGCAGCTGAGGGCCTTGATCTTGTCCACCAGGTCGACACAGAACTGGTAGCCTCCTTTCAGCACACACAGCACCACGATGTCATGGTCCCCCAGGTCATCCATGATGTTTCGAGCCAGACGTTCTGTCCTGTAAACAACGTGACACTCTAGCAAGCCATTTAATCTGTCTGGGACATTATCCAGCAGGCTGTCAATAAGGTGTCTTTGGTAGGTTTGGGTTTAAGGACTTGTTGCTTTGACAGCAGTTTAGATATAATTATATCAGAAATCCAGACTTGTCTCAATCGTCAACATCAGGCACGTGCACACAAAGTGGGCTTGAGCCCCTGCCCTTTTTCTTCCACCAGAGAAAGTGCCCTTTTCCCCCCCCCCCTTTTTTTTATTAATAAATGAATATATATCTACTGCTGTTTGCGCACAGTTTCCCTTTCCAAAAATATATTGATTGAATACAAAATAAAAACATCAGGTCGGGAGATAAGACTGTGAAATTCCGATGCTCTCTCTACAAGGCCGGATTAACCATATGGGCAACATGGGCAAGTGCCCAGGGGCCCTTGAGCAAAGAGGGCCCTCAGTGACAAGTTAAAAAAAACAAAAAACACCCTTGAGCAACCACACAATTTCACTACATATTTTACATTTGTAACTCTCAATGTTTGTGACTAATATAACTCCTTGTGTACTTGTACAGCCAGCCAGTCATATTTTGGCATTAAGTGGGGTGCTGCTCTGAGGTTTTGAGTGATATTACCTAGGTCTTCTTGAGTCATACACT
>NW_011336006.1:205271-220131 GCF_000735185.1 Notothenia coriiceps
GGAAGATTTTTTTTTAAATATTGAAGTTAAAAGCATCAATCTGGTGCACTTTGAGAGCAACATGAGGAGATCTATGGATACATCTTTCAACACCCATTTGAAACAGAACTGGAAGCAGATTTTTCTTTTGGGATATTTTACAAATCACTCCCCTTTTAAACTCTATTCTTGTTATTTTTAACAACTTTTTTGTGACTGTCATATAGTATTTTATACCTGTTTTTAATTTAGTCTCTAATGTCTCATTAATAACTATAATGATCATATCAAGGTGTGCCTTAACCTCACTGAGCTGAGGTTATTTGAGCCTCTCAGGAGAGAGCTCTCTTCCACCTGGTTGTAGAAAAGCTCTTTTAATTCGTTAGCATAGCTAGCTAACCAGATGCTAATAACAGATCGCCACTGTGCTTACAACTAAAGACAGCCACGCAAAACACTGCGGCATGTGTACGGCTCCTTATGGGTACTGCAATATTTGAAGAGCTGGAGCGGCGTTCCNGCTGTGTCCCTGCTTTTGAAAAATAGGTGTGCGATTAGACATGCCACATTAACTGAAAATTCTAAATATTGGTCATGTTGGTAGGATTGGGTAGGCGTGGTGTTACTTGTTGGTACGTGGGTTCGGGGGGGCCCATGAGTGCTCAGTGCCCAGGGGCCCCTGGAGGTACTAATCCGGCCATGTCTCTCTACACACAAGAACGCAAGTACATGAAAAAACGATATCTTTGCCTGTAATGTCCTTAAACAGTAACTTCATAAATTTGATTGTTGGCTGCTCATTTAATAACTATTAATTTGACTAGTTTGTTGTCTTCTCTTGTGCTTAGTGAATACTAAATAAGACCATTGTCTCTGTGTTAGCTGATTATTACACATTTCATTGGAATTTGGTGAAAGGTTAGGCTACACGTAAACATTTCTGGACTATCAGAACTATTTTAATACAGCGGCGCAATTTCTGAAGAATGTATGCTTTTCTTTTGTCATATGAGGATGATACACTACACATATTTGATTTTTGGACTGTTGGTCAACTAAAAAGACACTTGAAGATGTCACAACAATGCAAGTTATCATAAATGTAATGTTTCACTATTTACTGATGTTTCGAATGTCAGAATAATATCATATAATAATAATAATATAATATTCTGGCAGCTAATTCTTCACAGATTTAGAACAAATAAAATCACTGCATTCGTCACTATTCACAAACATAATTTCTTCATCAACACAAAGACTTATCCTGCCTTTGACTAAAAATTATTCTAACACTTGTCATATTTCTTTATCACTTTATTGTGACGTAGATCAAGATTCAGGTCCACATTAATGTCTTCCATCAAAATCATAAACTTTAGAAAAGTATGTGATATATCTATCATGATGCTTTATAATGGTCTGCTGGTGAGTTGTTTTTGGTTTTGTGTGACAGACAGTGATAATTTTATAGACATACTGACCAAATCACAACAGTTGAAAACAGCACCATGAAGTGAATCTTCCCAGAATCTCTCAGCATTTTCAAAAGCAAGTATAGTTTGAGCCACCTCACAGCATAAACACTTGGGAGGCTCAAAGGTTTTTGTTACAATGGCAGCAGAAGAGGGGTTTTGGGGCTGTACCTGTCCATAATGACACCATGTGGAACGACGACACAGTCTAAATCTCCGGAGTAGTGAGCCGGATAGCTGAAGAGATCTAAACTGTAGCCTGGCCAGTCATCGTCAATCTGCGAGCAAAAAATATCAACTCAAATCATCATACTGCTTCACTGTTGATCGTTTAAAAGTTGCAAAACACCAAACTACTTGTATCACCAAAAGTTGTACAAACAACACACATGCGGGCAATACATTTACAAGGTGTGCAAAGTTGCCTGAATTTGCAAAAACTGCCAGAGCATCAATGGAAACTTTTCCCTGCGCTGTAGAACGCCATGCTTTCGTGTTTTCTCGTTTTAATTTACCACAATCCCGCCGCCTCCTCCGACTTGTGGTTTGACGACAACGTCTGCCATGTTGTTTTCGTGCTGACCAAAAAAAAGTCTCTCGTTTGAGGAAAGTGGTGGTGCAGGAGGCTTTGGGGGGAGGTTTTGGCACCGTGCGGAGAGAGGAGGAGTAAAGGGAGGAGGAATGTTTGCATCCCTCTGTGATGTGTTATACTGCTCTGCTGCCGCCAGGGGCAGCATAACACTAACCATCTCTATCAATCACATGGCTGCTGCTGTTGGACAACACACGCTGCCTGTTAATGACTTCATTAGCTATACTAAGCAGTGATGGTGGTAAAGTATCACAATGTTATTTGTATGCTTGAATACAATAATATGTAAGTAGTCCTTCATTCAACATTTAAATGTTAAGTGTAAAAGTAGAACAATGTAGGCTACGCTTTTATAAGAAATGTTTTAAAGACAAAATAGTGGAAAGTACCTTAATATATTTAGGTTCAGGTAATTGTACTATACTTTGTTATGCTGCTTTATACTTATACTCTACTAAATGAATAATAATGAACTGTACTCCACTACATGTATATGATAGCAATAGTTCAGAATCAGAAACAGGTGTATTGCCAGGTAGGTTCGCACATACTAGGAATTTGACTTGATGTCATGATGCATACATAAAATATAAAAAATAAGAAATCTAATATAAAACAAAAAATATTTTACACCGTAATAAAATACAGTTAAATAGCAATACAAATTAAATAAAGCAGTAATTTACATGGGAATAGAATGCTATGAATGAATTTTAGCTACCTTGCAGATTAATATCACAAAATGTTCTCAAGAAATACATTATTACGTATTATTATGGATACACAGATATACCTTAATTGATCACTTGGTGAAATTCCCAAGCTTAATCAGCCTCATTTTGCTCTGCAACATTAAAGTGATGTGCACACATTAAAACAGCCACAGTTAAAAATAACAAAGATAACAAAACAAACAACAATGTAAAAGATACAAATAAATAAACATTTTGTATTCTTTTTTCGTTTAGCCTTTGTCAAATAGTGATGTCAAAGGATAAATGTAAGGTATTTAATCTGTTGTTAAAGGTTTGAGATTTATTTTCCTCACTTCACCTTCATCTGGTGAGTGTTTTTGAACAGTTATGTTATCATCGCCATCTTGTGGAGAGGGACACTCTTGTCTTTTTTCACACTGCTTTTGTTCTAATCAAATCTTTTAGTTGGTAATCTGATGCAATAATTCATTTTCTTTATTCATACACCCTCTTGAACATTCTCAAACAATGACTCATTTAATGTGCCTTAACAAGAGAAAATAAAATACTTGACGGTCTGTAATTAAGGAGCTCCAGATGCCACACCCTGTCTCCGTGCACAATATAATTGGTGTCTGTGAGACAGAGTATAAATGAGTGAATTTAGGACGAAGCACCCAGGGACTCGTGTGGTCAGTCAGTCCGGCAGCAGCAGCAGCGGGGTCCGGGCTGTTGTGTCACTGCACATTAGAGCAGTCTGCTGGGCTCTGCGAGAGGGGGGAGACAAGGTGTCTGAGCCTCCCTCCCATGCTCCTCTTCGGCAGCTGTAATTATAAACAGTGGTACAATGACAGCTGGGGAGGCAGATGTCAACACCAACATTAGATTTCAATCAGCCTGCACAGTGTCACCACCCCTAGGGAATGAGGAGGTGTAAAACCTACGCTGCATGACGAAATCCCTAAAAAAAAAAGAACAGAAAAACCTCTGCACATCTTATTATATTTTTATGTTAGAGATGATAACAGAGAAGTCTTGATGTTGTGATCATCATGCTGATGAGCGTCTGAGCGCAGCCAGAGGATGTTTTTGGATGAAGTCTTGTCAGATTGTTTTTGATGCCCTCTCTGTTGGTGAGAGCAGGCCGGCTCCTTCGCTGCCCTCCAGGCGCAGAGAGCAGTCTGGCTTTGGCATTTCACACTCGCTCAGCAGTCAAGGCCTGTGACCGTCCGCAGACTTTACAACCAACTGCTCCCTCATACCCTGGCCCCTGTTGTTGGGCCAATTATGAATATTCAGTTGCTATGAAAGTAATTCTGTCAGACATGCAACTGTCCAGCCAGATAGTGTCAGTGGTATGGTTTGTAGTATTTGAAGAGAGGCTCTCTCAAGGACGTGACCGTGACCGTCAGATTTTGGATATGTATGATGACAAAAACTCAGAGTAAGATGACCTAAATGCAATATGTTTGTGTTTCTTTTTTATTCCTCTGCAAGATTGACCTCCATTGTATTCAAAAACTATAGGCACATCAATAAACCCCGTTCATGGTTGTACAATTTAATATTTAGGCTTATTTTGGTGGTATTTCCTTAAAAACTGCACACACACATTTGTACCTGTCTTTATAGACTTACATCTTTACGAAAAATAAATTGGTGTGGGGTTGAGTGGTGAAGAAAAGTCAAATAAAAAGTATTGAGGGACAAACCACTACATTTTAGTTAATATTTTGGTGGTTTCATGGGTTTTGTCAACATAATAACTTAGGTATACATTGATAATAATAATAATAATAATAATACATGGGATTTTTATAGCACCTAATGCTCAAAGATGCATGTATTTGTTCTTATAAAATATTACATTTTCAGAAAACATGACTTTGAATAGATTTGTTTGTTATATTATTGCTGATGTTTCTCCAATGTTTCATACAAATTGGGTTTGGTATAGTGTGCAGAGTGTAAGTAGACTAATATGTGGATAAGGAGCCATAATAGCAGGCAGGGAACACGCAGAGCCGTAAAAGACTTTATGTCTACCAGCAGTCACTAACCTTGGTTGACAGTGACTGTGATTACCGTCTGATGCCTCTGTGTGATGCTGAGAAAAATAAAGAGTCTTTGCTCTCTTGTAAATTCCACAATAAAACAAAATGCTGAAGTATAATCTTGATGTATTACATATCATTTTTAATGTGTCGAAAACTCTTTCCAACAAAGCAAGTCAAGCACAATGAAGCACATAAACACATGATGAAAGTTCATGAGCTAATTCACGAGAGAAGTAAAGCAAAACAAACAAAGTAATAGTCTACATTTAGCATACCATTAAAAAATAACAAAATACAAAAAACAAATAGGCCATAACACAACATAAAAGTGTCTATAAACAAAGTTAGACTGCTCAGAAGACACATTATTTGACATGACTTATCCCTTATTTAGTGCTTAATGGGAAACATTTACAATGTTCATAGATGTTTGATACTGAAATAAATCAGTTTAATGGTACTTAGACAAGCATGAATTCAAATATCTACCTTTGTTTTGGTCTCAATTCTAGGGTTACTTAAGCAGTACCAGCAGAGTCATATATTTACTTGCTTTCTATGTAAATAAACGCCCAGAAGAGGACACCATTCATTAAAACGAGAAACATAATATTATATCGTCATCAGAGCAGGAGAGCAGCAGTTCAGGTACGTCCAGATGTTTTTTTCATGGCATTGATTGGTGGCTCCATGCTGAAGCATTTCTGGACCTGTGCTGTAGATTCAGGAGCAAGGATCCACCGTAAAACTATTAACATAATGACTTCCCTGTTTAAGTGGATTGTGGCTATGTATTGTAAAACAAACTCAGTTACAGACGCTCTTGATAAACTTTCTCTTCCGTAGAAAGTGATATTTCTTCTCGTATTTCTTTCTAAGGGACAGTGTTATTCAATTGGTTGTAGCACCAGAGCTACATGACAGAAGATAGTCATTAGGATGAGAAGAAAAAGACATAATGCTGTATCTATTTGATGAGAGAATATATATTATAACTGACTCCATGATGACACACTTTTCTTGATGGTTTTGTTTTGGTCACATCAGCATTTTGGCATTGTCAAAAACTTCCGTCGTGGCGGTGGTGGAACACAATAGGAAATGTCATAAAGAATTCAAGTAAATCAAAAAAAGTGTTCTCCTTGTCCAGCATGAAGCAAAAATCCTGTTTTTCTCTTTGCATCAGTGAGTCCTGCATTTCTTTGACTGTCACTCTACCAATATGCTGCAGAACCAAAACCAACAGAGTGAAAAATATAGTTTTTAAGGTGATATATTCTACATCTTAATGAATGATGTCAAGCTTGTCCGATTTGATGACAATTATTTATTTATTGTTTTACAGATAACATACTTCACAGGGTTACCTTAGAGGTAAAATCTCCTGACAGAACTCTGTTTTGACTCTCCGGAGACAGAGGGGAAGATGAACATACTTTTATCAAGCACACATTGTAAACAACTGAGCAATATTTAAGTCTAAATGGCGTACCATAGAATAGGTGAGAGACAACAAAATGTAAGTAAGAAGATGTGCCCCTTGCTTGCAAAGACAAAAGTTTCATTTTTACAAAACAAATAATGGTCACTGACATATTTTTTCTACTTTTTTTTTAGTGGCTGAGAGGTAGAATGAAGTATTTTCAGTTAAAACCAATGATTTGATTTATTTACTTTATCATATCATTTCATCATAATGGGTGAAAACATTACAAGTGATAAGTAACTCCAGCCCTCTGAATATAATGTGAAATCTGTACAAATGTCTCCATTGATTGGGGTATTGTTTTGATTTTTATTGTGAAACCTTTTGTTTGTATCCCAAATGTCCAACGTTATAAGCAGAGGAAATATTACTTTTTTCTGGTAAGGATTTCACAGTACCTCTCCAAACTGTGGGGCAGTGAATTCCTTTGTTTAATACTGTGAATAGCAACGTCAGTCCATGTTTTCTTTTGTAGATGAGGTGGAGCGATGGATATATTCAGTTGGAAGTATCCGAATGAACGCTTCCGGGTCCTTCTGTGGGCGAAGTCACTGACGAAGGAGTCGGAGCATCTTGCCAGCCACCATTTGTCTGTGGAGATAAGACAGGAAGTACTTAGCTTCATGGTATCACATTGTACTGTTTGATACCAGTTTGGCATACAAGTGTCTTTAAGGACAAGGTTGGCACTATCCTATATTTTTCTTTCTGGAAGCAAATCCCATGAACACCTAAGCAAACAATAAAGTGATCCCAGTATTGCCTTCGTAGAGCCTGATTCATCTTATTTCTGGAAAACGATTAAAAACATAATATCAGTCAGTCACAATCCTGGGCTGTACGCCATTTTTTCTGACCAATAAAACAGACACTTTTGTTTGTTTTAAGTCATCCCACATAAGCTGTTCTTCTGCAGTGAATACTAACTAAAGCACCAAATGTGTATCAATCCGCTAATGAAAATATTAACTATACCTTTCATTTTAATTCTCTTTTAGTACAAAACAACATTGGCCAGCTGAGCTGAGCTATTTTTTATGAATGCACTATATATATTTATAAAATATTTACAGCCGTTTTTTAATAGAATAGTTGGATATTTTGAGGAAAGCACTTTGCACATTTTACCACTAGTTGTATGCATTGCATACTACAGTACATGGTATTTCGTTTTTTGTTTAGGCCGTATAATAAACCCGAGGGGGGTTGTCAAGAATAAAGGAAATTTGCGCAGCAAGCTTTGAAATAGTCCAGTCTTTGAAACTCCAAGTAACATTTCAGCTTTCGTACAGATTTAAAAATATATATAATGTGGAAATCAGGAGTAGCAACCTTTGAAGCTGGTGGTAGTGGTAGGTGGATTTAGTTACCTTTGGAGACCGTAGTATCTTTTTTTACCTGTTGCCAGTATTTGTGTTAAGCTAAGCTAATCCTCTCCTTGCTGTGGCTTTATGGAGAGACACACTATCAAATTATTTGTTATGTTCTTTTTTGACGAGATCTTCTGACAATAACAGAAGTATAGAATATCCCCATCTTTATCTTTTATTTAAAATGAATGAATATATACTGCATCGCTCTGCTCATGCACAGTATGGGAAAACAGCTTCAAATTCAGATAGAAGTAGCTTTGAGTAGGTGTATTTGGGCCTTAAACTAATACAAATCAAATTTGAATATGAAAGCTTACTCAATAGCAGTGATTTCTGTCCAACTGCTACTTTACAGTCAGGAAGAAAAAGTGACAAACACTGTTTTTAAGAGACTCTTCATTAACAATATTATAGCGACACTTCCCTACATTTTTCCTGGAAACGGCTGACATAATGTGAGATAAACAGAAGAGATGAAACACAGAATATGCAGACCTTTCATATATCTCAGAATACACCCCTGAGATGGTTGATAAAAGAATAAATTATCACAATGAAAAAATAGCTCTTTAAAGTGGAGCCCTTCTCAAATCGTGATAAAAGGTTGACTCAAGACCATTAAGAACATTAATTGCAATTTCCACGCTATTAGTGGAACTGGGGACATGCTTTGGCAGCCTCTTATTTCCAAACCCTGTAATTTGGCGTAAAGACTGTCTATCACGGCATTCAGAGGCAAGAGGCGAAAAAAAGAAAGAATGAGGGAAAAAACATTTCCAGTCTTTGAGCGAGGCAACACCCACCAGCAATTTGAGGGGTGTAATTGCCGTCAAGGATAAAGAAGGAGAGGTGCACCACGAGAGTTCAGTCAGTAGATCTTGAGAGGGAAAAATATTATCTCGGCTAAATAAATACAAGAAACAACATTTAGTTCACTAGCTTTACCGAAACACTGCAATTTTTGTTCAAAATTGAATTATTATAAACTAACTATTAAAGACTGCTTTCATCAACACCAATATTTTTTTCTATTTTTCTTTTGTGAGACTGATAAATGATTATTTTCACTTGGGCTGGATGATGTAGCCCTAAATATATTTCGCAATAAACTGCCACAATTAGTTTTATAATGATTAAGGCAAATCCGAAAGAAAAAAAAACATCATAACACAGCATCATATTTGAATTCCTCATGGATATTTCTTATTTATGTGTCTTGATTATAATAGTATTGTATTATAGACTACTTTGATTGGTTGAACTTAAGGTTATATGCCATTGTTGAAGCTATTCTTATAAAGGATATTTAATAAAATCAGGCAATTCATTCTTTAATAAACTATTTAGTCCTAGTTTTACCACTATATCTCTGAAAATCGACAAATCATTGAAGCTTTACATTTCTAACTACCATTCTTGTTTGGATAGAAAATACGTTAAAATATTTTATATGACGGAACACAAAGGTTATTTTTTTGTCCAGATGGTTAGAAGGGTTTGTAAGTATCTTGGGAATAACTTCAGAGCAGTGGTAAGATTTATTTAAAAACCTAATGGCCTTTTTAAAGTTCACTTTTTTTTTTTGTTGCAGAATTGGAGGCTAAACTCTTTGACTTTATACTAATGTACTAATACTCATACTTGGACCAGTCATTTATAATACTTTTATTTATAGTCAGTATTGCAATTGGATTGTCTTTGTTCCCAAGCCCAAAATCCTACTAGCTAGATTGGATGTTTTTGTTTTAAGGATGTTGTCTACATTGAACACCTATTTCCAGTTGTGCCAGTTGTATGTTGTCTTGCTGCCTACATATTCTTATTTTAGCACGGGGGGTGTTGCAGACTTGGCTGTCAGTGCCGCTATTCCTGTGGATGAATGATTCAACCAATGTGCTTGGACTGTTAGCCCAAAGCCCCGTTCCTCGTGTCCCTGTGACTGTCGTATTGATTCTGTTCAGCCCCGCGCAGCCTGTCGCTATGGATCTACATGCGAACACATCGCCTCCAGTGTTGCCATGTCCCGCCCCGCCCTGCCCAACGTGGAGAAAACCGACCCGGCCTTAGACAGGCTAGTTAAATAGTTATTTTAAGAATGAGCAACTTGGAACTTTTTTTGTTAGCTGATCTTGGGAGGTATGATTTGCCCTATGATGCCAATGTTAGAGCAGCGTCGGGAGGGATGATGACACCTGTGTCCTTGTTCCTGTCGACTGCAGGTGTCTCGCTAACGCTAATATCCTACGACAGACCAGGAGCGTGTCCAGCTCCTCAGCCTGGTAGCTGCCTCATTTCCTGCCACTGAGGGCACGACTGGAGCAGGGGGGGCAACCGGCTGGACCACAGCCCGAACTCTGCTAAGTGGCACCTCAACGCACACGCAGAATTACCCAATATTATACACAGGCATGGGAAGGAACAAAGGATATGGAACTGTATTATATAATTAGGATTACAAAACAAGCTATACACTGTTTCAGAAATAAGGGAAAAAAAGGATGTAACCTTTAGTACATTTTTGATTCCTTAAAGGGAAGATGTAAAGAAGTAAAAGTGAGCAACATCACAGTAATGGGCACGTTCCGGCTTCCAGCGTGTGCACGTGCCTAAATCATTATCAAAATGAAGTCTGACTAGTGTATTTAAAGCAAAGCTTGGTCAAATATAATCCCCCTCTACAGTTTGCCTACCAGTTTTCTCATAAGGCATGTAAAAACAACGATAGAAGAAGAATAGCTCTTCTCCTTTAACTACTACTTTTTCTCTTGCTACTTGCAAGTTTTCAAAAAAGGTTTCTGATAGTTTTTTCTTTCATCTTGTCTTTGTTTGCATATTTGTTATTAAGTCATCCAAAAGTAACACAAAGCAACCATGTTACTAAATCCTTGGATTAGGTAATTCACAAAACAATTTTAACAGGCAATCAGCAATTGTATCGCAATACATTTTGTACGTTACCCTGATTATACACATCTTGGATTCATTTCAAAGTGAGACAGCAGAGGAAATGTAGAGGAGGACAGAAGGAGATTGTTTACAGGTCTTACGTTGATGCCCTGTGGACTGTACATCTGGCTGGCAGCGAGGCTGTCACTGTATCCTCCGGTCTGGCTGATAACATGGCGAAGGGTATCCACCTGGAACGGCAGGGACACAGACAAAAGGCCTGGTCAGACAAAAGCTCTGGATAACAAAGACAGCCATGCACAAGGAAAGGTCAGTCTGATAGTGAAAGGGTACAATAAACAGGAAAAGGTTACAAACAACGAATCTGAATGATTTGGCTGCTATTACAAGCTGGATAACAGACGTTGCAAAAGGACAAAAGAACAAGAAAAATGACAATGAGTAACTAGTTATTCATTTATTTGTATTTGTGTTTTAATAACACATCAAAATCAGACATTACAAATGTAACGGTGAGTCATTCTTCTACGTGTAGCTGCACACTACTCACAATATTGTTCACTGTGTAAGCAGACATAGAGGCTTGTTTTCAATGGCACACAAGCAGACTCCATCGTTTTTTGGTATGGTTGTGTATTGTGTGATATATGTGCTACCTCCGCGACCCGACCACGGATAAGCGGGAGAAGATGGATGGATGGATGGATATGTGTATATTTCTAAATTTAGTGTATTGCTTTTAATTGTATGAATTGTTTTTTAATATCTACCTGCCAAGGGACTGCAGATGCAAATTCCCTGTACCTCTAACTCTGGCCCAACAGTCTGTGTGACCCTGTTAAATGATCTATTGAAATAAATGTATGATCTCATGAGTCTACTCATTAAAACATGTTAACCCATTGTTGCTGCCAATAAAAATGTGGTGCAACTGAAGTCTTTCATTTCCATGTCCTTTGCAGATTCACCACTGTAGCCCTTCGGGTTATGCATGAAAACACCCCTGCCTCAGGGATTTCCCAACAAAAAAACTCAACAAGCCAATCAAGGGGAAGTTGTACTTCATCTTTTGTCTTGGCTTTCTTTTAATTGTGAAACCCTGAGAGCGAGGCCATTCTTATGTTCAGACAATAACCCTTTTAAAGGAACATGAGTTTTAATAATTAAAAGGCTAACCCTGAAGACCTCTTTACCTCTTATGAGGCTCGTCCCTTTTGCATATTCATTAACGACCTAAAGCGTTTGGAGAGCTGATCTGAATAGAAAAGGGGGGATGGAGGGATAGGGAAATGATGCCAAAAGCACCGAAACCAAATGAGAATATTACCACGGGTGGTGATTCCTTAATTTATGGTGAGAGTTGTAACGCTGAGAAACATTGTGCTGGTCATCACTGTCCACTGGGGCAAGGTCAGGGCGCTGCAGTGCACCAGTGGCTATGTGAACTCTTGTCAGGAGTGCTGATGAGTGTTGCACCGTTTCCAAAACTGTCTGCAGTCGTCTACTCAATTGTGGGTTGACAATGAATTCTACGTTAATGTAGAGCTTCAGGCTAAGTGTAACCTTTGTTGCACTGTGTAGGTCAAGTTACTGTTGGCATCTGCACTCCAGACCGGACAGAGGTGGAACCATTTTAAATGCGATCTCAAGAGTTTGTCGACTTTCAGTCACTAAAGCCCCTTTTTCCCACTGGACAAAAAAAACCCACTCACACCTGCCATTTGTTTTCAGTATGAAAGGTCACATTCGGCATTCATTCCAGCGATAAATGATTCTGCAGTAGTCACAAATATTTATCGGCTCCAGCACCGATCGGCAGTGATAGATACATTACACCCAGGTGGAGGATCTCATTTTTGTCTCCCTTTTTCTAGTGCCATGCTATGAGACACATTATAGTTATTTGTATAGCAATTAATACAATCAACAGGGATTTGGGCAATTATCATAAGTAATTGTACAAAAAGTATATTAAGTACAAAAAATACAATTAATATCCTCTCCTTAAAGCCACCAGAGTCCTTGGACAACAACATTAATGTTACCTCGCTGACCATTATAACACACACTTCATTCAAAAAAACATCTCGTCAAAAACGTTTTTGTTAGTCTTTCCACAAGATTCAGCAACTATGGTTCAGGAGAGACTGAATAAGTGACAAATATAAAAATAATAATAAAAATATTAACCACCATTTATAATCTACCCTCTTTCCGGTGTTTTAAAGACTTGACACGGCAAAAAAAGAAATTCTTACTCATCTACTAGAAATAGAAAAGGAGTACATTTACTATTTTCTAGCAGGTTTTCTTATGTTTAAAAACCTACATATCTTTGGTGGAAAAGGGTGTAAGCTTGGAGAGGCGCCTACCTGGGATTGTATGTTGGCCCCAACCTGCCCCCCTTGGTACGAGTCCCCATTGAGGGACTGCACACTCATGAACAAGTCTCCGGAATTTGACATGTTAAAAGAGCCAGCAGAACCTGAGAATACACAGAGGCAGAGAAGAGGGAAAAGAGCAAGAGGGTAGGACAAAGGAAAGAGAAGAGAGAGACAAAGGAAAGAGAAGAGTAAGAGAAAAAGGAGTTAAAATGGTCATGCTTAAGCAAAAGTGCATTGAGTGGGTTAGTTGGTGGGGGCTGCCGGCATCATGAAAAAGGCTTTCTCTGCTAACATGCTACAGAATATCACTGAAGCTTAATCTACAAGGAAAAATCAACCAGCAAGATCCATGAGACAGAAAATCATCATAAAACTGTTTAAGTCCAGTTAAAACGTATGGATTGTATTGTTGTTAAATGTCCGTGCTGCTAGTGTTTCATTAAGGAAGTCATAATTGATCCGCAGGAAGACCCAAAGAATCGTCTTCGTCCTTTAATGGACCCCAGCTCCCCAGATGTAAAGAGACCATCGCGTAACTTGATTTCAACACCCGGTCCTAATCCAATACAGTTGCGAAGTCTCTATATGACAAAAGACTCCGCTTGCCCTCTGAGCAGCTTAATGGCATGCACAGGGTCAACCGGACAAGAGGCAGGACAAATTAACGTCCACAAGACCAAGAGGTCAATAACAGAGACGGAGAGAGAGAGGGAGGGAGAGACGGAGAACATGAGTGAGAGAGGCAGACGGCAAAGGGAAGGAGGAAAAAGATGGAAGAGGGAGAAAGCCTCATTATATTACTGTGTTAGTAAAGAAAGAAGGAGAGAGTCCTTCTGTTGGAAAAAAAACCACCAGAGATCTTGAGTTGGGGATCAGGTGCAAAGAATAAGAACTTTATAGTGCTCTTGATCATCTATCTGCTAATGTTTTCTTATTCTTCTAACTATAGAGTTTATTTGTATTATAACTCATTGGTCTGTCGGGGCTCACCTGCTGAATTGGGGGTGGATGGGGAGTTAGCCTGGCTGCCTTGAGCAGACACACTGGTTGCACTGACGGCGGTCCTCGCTGCGTACATGTTGGCCTCCTCTTGGAACTTGCCGATGTTTTTCTTGTACCGGATTCTTTTGTTCCCAAACCAGTTTGATACCTGTCAAAAAAAACAATGACAAAACACAACTGCTGAGTCGTAATGAATTTAAGCTGATATCCATGCACACATCAAGATGACCACAGGGGAAATAAGCACTCAGGCTTTAATGTGTTTCTATTCTCAACGATTTCTAACATGTACAATGACTGCAGTCCAGTGGTATTTGTTTCTTTTATATCATTGAATAAATTCAATCCAATTTAGAACCACTGGGCTAGAAAGAAAATCATTTGGAAACTGTTTTGCATGCTATGACCAAGATTACGTGGAACCCTTCTGACTGGACATTTCTCAATTAAAAACACCGCCATACAAATAATAATATGAACAGACATTACATATAGATATACATTTTATCCAGCACATTTAGCAGTGCTCTCAATATTAAACGTACATGTTTTTTATAATTAGAAAAATACAGTTTGTATCTTTCAATTAAATCTGTTTTAAAAACACAGATGACAATAGATTTTGTTCCATTCAATCGCCTACACCAGTGGTTCTCAACCTTTTTACACCAAGTACCACCTGAGAAAATAGTTGGCTCTCCAAGTACCACCATATGACCAATGTTAAAATACAGTCTATGCACAGTTCATGCAGGACTTGGAGGCAAATGTATTCATAATAACATGATTTATTGTGCTCTCTCTCTCTCTGTCTCTCTGTCTCTCTGTCTCTCTCTCTCCCTCTCTTTCTCTATATCTCTCTCTCTCTCACTCACTCACTCACTCACTCACTCACTCACTCACACACTCA
>NW_011336006.1:220171-220423 GCF_000735185.1 Notothenia coriiceps
TCTGCCTCTCTGTCTCTCTCTCTCCCTCTCTTTCTCTATATCTCTCTCTCTCTCTCTCTCTCACTCACTCACTCACTCACTCACACACAACAAGTGAGAATATAAAGAACAAAATAATAACTTATTCTCACACAACAAATGTCAACTGTACACACATGTCATTTCCTGGACCTATACCAAAGTGTGAATGTAGGCCTCCTGCAACAACCTACATCGTAACAGAAAATGTCCTATTGGGAATTCAGTTCCACA
>NW_011336006.1:220468-228251 GCF_000735185.1 Notothenia coriiceps
CAAATGTGCACAATGTAGGTGACTGCTTTCTGTATGCTTTTGTTTACTCTAGTTTGTGTTTCTGATGTGCTTATATGTTGTTTAGTGTTCAACAGCGTTAACAGGCTGGGGCGAGAAACCGGCTCGAGAGTAAAACTTGTTGCGTTATATTCCCATGGAATGGCTCTTAACATCCCGATAGCATGAATAACTCTGAAGTGCTGTCTGACAACACCCTGGAACAAAATGTCCATCTGTGGGAAGCCGTAGTACTGGTAAAAACGCACGACACAATCATCTGAGGCCGCGCGGCTAAAGTAACTGGATCGCCTACACCTGCCTGTCAGCCTTTATTTGCAACACAAACTTAATCTCGTGCCCCTCACCTGGTCATGTGGCGCGTTCGTCTGTGTGCTTGGAGAAGGCTTCTGTAAGAGAAGTCGGCAGACTTTTCCGGCTTGTGTATGTGTCAAATTCTAGCGCACTCGAGCTGGTTTCTCCAAAATTACCTACCCCACCTTTAAATAAAATTAAAAAATAAAAAAAATAAAAAAATATTATTTTTAAAAATATTTTTTTTTAAAATATTTGTTATATGTCAGATTCCTCGACGTACCACTAGCGGGAGCTGGCGTACCACCAGTGGTACGCGTACCACAGGTTGAGAACCACTGGCCTACACAATATCATTTGTGTGTTTACTATGAGCTCTAAGAAATCAATCAGCAACAAATTCTTACTGTTATACTTTCAGCACCATAACAGCCCATCCCACATGAGATAACACACCACAAGGGTTTGGATTTAAACATTACCAAATGTGGAATCCGAGGGCATAGATTCAGTAACATTTTACTTGCAGTGTTGAATATTAATACTCAATGGCTAAGCCTGAATTATGCTTCTTGTACCAGTTAGCACAACACACGTGGCGGAGTAACGTTGGTTTGGTAAGGCTAGCTCCTTCCAAATGCAAATCACCAACATACACATTTTTCTTTTTTAAAGAGATGAAGATTCAGATCATATTACTTTCTTCTAAAATAATATAAAATATATGACCATAAATGTTAATATAATGCAAAATGTTGATACAATGTATCCCCCAGCTAATAGTTCATTTAGATTTGAGTTTTACTTATTGACCATAGAATCTTAAATCTTGCAAGGCCTCGATTGAGTAGCAATAATAATGTTTATTTTGTACGATTGGTTACCTGTGACATTGTGATGCTGCATTTCTTGGCCAGCTCTTCTTTGGCCTCCTCGCTGGGATAAGGGTTACTGAGGTGGGAGTAAAAGTACTCGTTTAGGATCTCTGTCGCCTGTTTGTTGAAGTTCCTCCTCTTTCGTCTGGCAGAAAGGAAACAGACAGAGCAGAAAGTTATTAAAGATAAACCACTAGATTTATTCATTATTTAAATCAGGATAGTTCAGTTTATTTGAACAATTCTGAAACAAAAAGGAACAACAAAAAAAATGGTTAGACACATTCAGGAAAAAAAAATCTGACCAGTGGCAACAAAAACACATCCACCTATATTTAAAATAAAGAATAATATTGGAGCACAATGTATGGCTACTAAAACATTTTTTTGCCCACAGACACACACAGACCTGGCGTCGAGGAAGCGTGAGCGCAGGATCATGACGGCCTCGCAGGTGCTCTGTTTCAGCTGCATCTGGATGGAGTTGAACTTGCGGTGGATGATGCTGACCATGCGCTCAATCTCTTTGGGCGAGATGGGTCGTGTGCGAGACTGCTCCCTCAGCAAGTTCATCACATGGGTGGTGAACTCATTGCACGCCTGGATGCACAGACAGACAGGATTCATAAAAAGAAGACCTATCACGGCCGATCAACACTTACAGAATGAACAAAAGGCTGAAATTGGATTCTGGAGAGGCCGCACCTTCACTGGTGGGCCTTGGCCTCGTAGAAGCCCTTTTGACTGTCTATCAGCACCAGCGTTAGCGGGTATATGGATAGTCTAATTTAAAGCAGCAGACAGTGCGATGTTTCGCGCCAAACAAATGTAATGGCGAGTCATACAGTGGAGGCTGCAAGACTCTGAATATTAAAAAGACTTCTCTTCAATGGAAGAGAAAATGTGACAAGTGAAGAGAAATCTAAAATGACAGCAGGCTTTCAGTCCCGTTAACGTTCAAGAGGTTTAAACTGTCTCGCTCTCTTTTTTACTCCATCTTTCAGTCTACCTCATTCTCTCTCTCTGTCTGAATCAGTCACTGGATATGACTGCGTTCAGAGTCAAGGTGTCTGTTGCTTGTCAACACCAGGGTTACGTCAGTCAAAGTGATGCAGAGAGCAGCCGTTCTGCTTGCACACACACGCCAGACACTACTCACTCATACACGTGCGAGGTGTACATAGCGTGGTGACACAAAAATGCTCAGGTGTGTATTGACTGTGACAGTTAGCGATGACTAGCCTTCCTTGGAGAAGATGACAAACCCAGGACGCTTTGACTTCCGAGGAAATGACAAGATGTTACAGTCTTTGGAAAAGAGCTGGTGTGTGACTGATATAATGCTGCTTGCCTGCTGAAGATAACATCTCTGAAAGCTTGTCGTGTCAGAAGTTGGCCTGTGAGAGCTGATTTTAAGAGCATTATGCTTGGTTAAAATATTCTGAGGACAATAGCTTACTTATATACCATTTAAACCGATTTATTCCGATTTTAGCTTCATAGATGGAGCTTTTTTCAACATGCACCGGACAGGCAAGGACAACTGAGGATAAGGACTCAGTTGCATGTTTTTTTTTAAACATACAGAAACATAGGAATTGGGGTAAAGCATATACACTGGATATAAAAAGGATAAATGTAAATTCTACATCCCTGCATTCATGCATTTTCTTTTAATTATCATTAAAAAGAAAATGTTTTTCAGCAGTCAGGTAGGTTATTGTTCATCGCCCCTGAAACTGGTGTAAATCTGTGTAATGTACCACCACTACATCTTTTGTCCTCCATAGAGAAGACAGTAAACATGTTTGCAACTTAGTTATGTCAAGACACATATTTTTGTGCATGTCAACAACGTAATAATTTATAAAGATTAAAATCACTGACATTTTTTTTTAAGTTTTGTCCATATCCACCACCAGTCGAGACGATTTCCAACTTTTTCAGTAGTTGCACATTTAAA
The DNA here is from genome assembly GCF_000735185.1 of Notothenia coriiceps. Taxonomy (NCBI): domain Eukaryota; kingdom Metazoa; phylum Chordata; class Actinopteri; order Perciformes; family Nototheniidae; genus Notothenia; species Notothenia coriiceps. The sequence goes on from NW_011336006.1 coordinate 223,619, forward strand.
CAGAAAAGAGAAATTTGAAATTACAACACATCCCATAGTCGTCACCTGAGTAGTGGGAAGATTTTGGAGGAGGAGACAATGATAAAACAATTAAATATACTGTTGCTTAAAAAACTAGTATTCAAAAGGTGGAACATTTAAAACAGTGCTTTTTCATTCCTATTATGGGGTTTGAATTAAAGCTTAGCGCAGGATTACTGTGTAACATCCACATTCATTGTGTGGTACATGGGAATACCACATATGCACATTTTCAAATGACAATATTAATTTGTGTTACAGAATAAATAAGAATAATAACAGCTGAGAAATGACCCCCACCTGTTCATATTTCTCCAGCTCTGTGTGGTAGATTTGTCTGATCTGAGACAGCTTGGCTCGGTAGTCGGAGTGTTCTGTTGAGTTGTCTGCTCCGACGCCGCCAGCAGCTGCCGCGGCGGCTGCTGCTGCCGCCGACCCGCCACCTTTCTCCGGCCCGGCCACGCCCTCCGCCAGCAGCATGTTGTCCAGACGCATCAGCTGAGGATCTGGAGGCTCCTCCTCCTGGCCGCCACGGATACTGAGCACTGTGGAAGACAGGAGAGGACGAGGTGAGAAACTGATACAGCCCTAGTTACATGGATGTTCAAAGCGAGAAGAAAGGTGTAATAATTCTGAGTGAGAAAGAGCCTTAACTGCAGCCTACAGAGTGAACTCCTGTTATATGGCCATCGATGTAATAGTTCAAGTCTGTGCCATAAAACCCTGCCGCCTCACAGAAGCCGGCAGCTAGGCAGGACCATAAAACTATAATTTCATCGATTCTGACTATCATTGCATGTAAAAAAAATAATTAACACAGCCTTCCACGAGAGTTCATCTTTCATTGCCCTCCTTATGTTCCGGCTATGTGTAGTTTTTGGCTGATGGCTATATTATCTTGTCAGATGCTTTCCAAACAGTAAAAACAGTAAGTAAGTAGGTAAGTAAGTAATAACACACGTCAGACTCAGCTTGTTCATGCAAAGACACTTTCAAAAAAAAATTAAATGAAGCTACTGTTAATCATCAAATCCCTCCAGAAGAAGTTACACAAATATCCGAAAAACAATCAAATGTATTGCCAAGTAGCTCTTGAGCAATATGCTTTGGTGCTTTTTTGGTATTGTTAAAATAAATTAATAACTAACATTAAGAGTAGAAAGAGAAGAATACAAAATATTATATAAAAGAAAACTAAAAAAACAATATGTACAATAAATATAGAATAGAAAAAAAGCAGAAGGAAAATATGGACATATACTATTAAAAGTATGTACAATGTTACTGAAATATATACAAAATATCTTCCTGAGATGGATTGTAAGAGCAGTAAGGTGAAATGATTGTAGTACTCCCTCAGTATTAAGCTGTAACAAAAAAATATAAGGTCGAAGTGGATGTGCAGTTTTTAGGAGTGTCTACTCTTAACACATAAATAACTACACAGTTCTAACATTACACCTGTAACACCTGTGCAGTTTTCATATTGTAATCTCCAATTGGCAGGACAAAGGATGTCCGTACAATGGACACTGAGGTCTGTTTACACACAGGTTGGGGGGGTCTGAACCTGCACGCATTCACACTCCTACAGCCGCTCAGCTCTCACTGACACTCGGCTCCCACCGTGCATAGAGTGAAGCGTAAACACACAAAGAAAGCCCTGCTGAGACAGACCCACGCACAAAACAACATTCACATAATGTATGTACACGTAACCAATGCAGTCTTGCTCACATCCACACACCCAGATCATCTGAGAAATATATGTAACACCGGCTCAAATTAAGTAGTGATGTGAGTCTTTTGGTAACCCACGATTTAAGACGATTTCAAGTCTTGTCACGATTAGATTGAAAAAACAATTCTGGATCTACTCGAGTTCACTGTGCCTTAATAAAGGCAGTGAGGCAAATGAAGGGCTGAAGTTAAGTGTTTTTAACAATATGAAGTCTTTATTTTTGTAAAGATGACACAAGGTATCTATTTACGCTCAGCGTGTACAAATCTTTTTTTCTGGGTATGTTTACATTTTAAGTTACTCAAAGAATAAAAAGCATACAAATAATTGCTGCCTGCTACATAAATACTATTGTGAGTTAGGCTTAAAGCGTAAATCAGAAGCTTGACAATTTCCAAAACAAGTCTTACACACAGTCACACTGTAAAACTGTGAACAACACTATAGTGACACCATTTTCTACTGTGGTACATTATGACAATATCTAGTTTCTTTTACATGAACTCATTTCTGCTGTAAGAAAATACATTCCCAATTTGGGATGAACAAAGGATCTATTGATCTATCTATCTATCTATCCATTGATCCATCCATCTATCTATCGATCAATCTATCTATTGTAGAAATTACGTTTCTTTAATTCATGTTTAGAAGTTGTGAATTGATGTGTTGTTATCTCGATTATAAATGACTGTTTTCCCACACAAACCGTATAAAGCATAGAGGTTTTTCATCCTGAATCTTAATTTACAGACCAGCTGCACTGCTCTGCCTCTCTCGGCCACCAGAAGGCTCCCTCGGTAAAGCAGCAGAGCGTCCTGCATTTCTCCGAGGTGCTGAAAACAGGCGACCAGGTGCAGCCCTCCATTCCATCCACTGTCTTCAAGGACAAAGACAAAGCCCACGCTGCCACAAAATCTTTCATATTCTCTTTAATCTACGCATCTATCAAAATGTTTGAGGAGGGCGAACTAATACTACACCCTGTATGTCTTCTCCATGATGACTGGGGACAGTGAGGGCAAATGACAGGTTGTGTGACAGAGCAGTGAAGCCATATTGTAGCCCACAGTCACAGCAACGGCTCTTTTGTAATGAGGATGTAAGGTTGAGTCGCCCTGTGACCTTTCTGGAGAGCAGGGGGTCCAGATGGATTCCCGGAGAGCTTGTCTATCCTGGTGCTTCTCTTTTCAAACCCCATCCCCCCCTCCTGCTCCTCTTTCCTTCCCTATCTTTTCCTCCTCCAGCAATAACATCATCCATTCCCATCAGCTCCAACACGTGAGCAAGCTCGGCTCAAGAGGCAAATGTCAATGGCTATCAGACGGCTGGAAAAGGTCAGGAGTTCAGATGTGGAGCAGACGCATGTGTGTGTGTGTGTGCCTTTTGCACATGGGCTGGTGGACGGATATGTGGATATTTTTCATGTGAATCACACCAGCGGGAAATTATAACACTCGCCAATTTAATTCTGACAAAATAGTGGCACATCCCAACCAGAGGGGGAATCTAATGAGCCTAAGAGTGATTTATTCATTCCCTCCAAGTCCCTGAGTGCACAACTAAAAGCATGAAATGGATTAAATAAATACAATTAATAAGGAAAATCAAACAATTCACTGTGCTGTGGCATAATTACCCTAACCACAGCCATCAGCTTTATTTATTTCTGTTCAGTAATAGCAATGAAATTGATTAGACCTCAATGCCAGTCAGAGTGCTCGTTGTGAACTCTGCAACCATGCACTATACATTAACATAATCACCTGACAGCGAGAAGGCCCTCTATTACAATACATCACATGCTCACATCACTTTTATTGCAACGCCAGAAACCTTTCATACACACTTTCAAGTCTATTATACCAGAAACAAAGTCCATACTGCGCTTTCCTTATTCCACGGGCAGTCACAGATTAGTATCTATAAAAGGAAGATGGCCATCATCTCATCTTGATCATTACCGACAGACTTAATTGAACAATGAGAGGACACAATTCCCCCTCTCTGTCACTTCCTACCTCCCTCCCTCCTCCCTCCTTCCTCAACTCCTTTGTGCATGCACTTGTATAATTCCTTCCCTGAGATGCGGGGCACTAAACCCAAAAAGGCAAGGCATAAAAAATGAATACGTATCATAAACAATTCCCGAGCAGTTTCCTGAATAATGAATGGAATTCTAAGAATAAGCCTTTGTTTTTGGCTATTGACAAAATTAATTTCTGCTGTTTTACTTCCTTAAGGGCTGGCTCATACCCATCGCGCCACTGCCTGCTGTTTGCAGACAACAGGAGTGTAAATAAACATGACGATTAAGCCACCCACTCATACAGGGGATATCAAGGTGCACACACACAAACATACACTGTGTGCATGACTGTAATCACACACACACACACACACACACACACACACACACACACACACACACACACACACACACACACACAGTGTGTGTGTGTGTGTGTGTGTGTGTGTGTGTGTGTGTGTGTGTGTGTGTGTGTGTGTGTGTGTGATTACAGTCATGCACACAGTGTATGTTTGTGTGTNAATAACAAGAATAGAGTTAAAAAGGGGAGTGATTTGTAAATCCCAAAAAAAAAATCTGCTTACAGTTCTGTTTCAAATGGGTGTTGAAAGATGTATCCATAGATCTCCTCATGTTGCTCTCAAAGTGCACCAGATTGATGCTTTTAACTTCAATATTTAAAAAAAAATCTTCCCGGGGGGGCATGCCCCCGGACCCTCCCAGAGGGGGTTAGGTCCACCCCCTACTTAAATCATGTTCACATGGATACTAAATACATTTGCACACATTTTGTGTCCAGATTTCTCCTTTGCTCGTGTCACATCAAGCAGCTTTGTAGATGT
>NW_011336006.1:228289-296635 GCF_000735185.1 Notothenia coriiceps
CACACACACACACACACACACACACACACACACACACACACACACACACACACACACACACACACACACACACACACACACACACACACACAGGATGAATACGCAGCTATGCACATTGGCAGACTACCCTGAGCACCCAGCCGGCGCCCTGCGAGTGCTTTTAAATGAAAACATGTTTAATTAATGATGTTGAAGTATTCTGTCACAATTAGGAAGATTTACGGTCAAACAAGGCAGCAGTGATGTCCCTGACAGCCATGATGAAAGTTTACCCTTCCTGCCTCTGACTGGCAGTTATGCAGCCAACGCTGGACTGGATCCATTTCCCATCAATACAGTAATGCAATACACTCTGCAGCGCTGAAGTGTATATATGTGTGTGTGTGTGTGTGTGTGTGTGTGTGTGTGTGTGTGTGTGTGTGTGTGTGTGTGTGTGTGTGTGTGTGTGTGTGTGGGCCTGTCACAGACCAGTCAGCAGGAGTGAAAGCGACAGCCACATGATAATGTAACATCACCACCATTCATCCCTGCCACACAGCATTCTGAGACAAAACAACAACAACCTAGGAACCTGAAAAAAGAGTGTGATTTACAGCAGACATGACAAGTATCACTAATACAAATCCTCCCCTCCACGCTCCTCCAAGGAGTTCAGCTTCCTGCTCTCATCTGCATGTGATGCAAGCACAATAAAGCTCCACAGACTTCATGAGACGCAGCACGTTATTTTATGCTGACCCACACACCAGAGGTAAACTACAGTGCTAAGCAATGCTATTATCATTACTGAGAACACTAAATGAACATTATGTTACATTACATTTACTGTATATGTGGTCATTTCTACTGAAATTAATATGGGCTTTAATGTAGAAAGGACAGTTATTATGGGATTACTAACCGTATCACACAATAAAGTCTATGCAATGAAAACAATTGCTTAATTATAAATATTGTGTTATTAATTTAGTCTCAACTGTAAACGGAATGCTCTCAGTGCTGTAGACATGAACTCATAGGTCTTAAAATGTTCTCTTTAGTAGACTGGCAAGGATTATAAATCTTTCATATTTTCAACTCTTGCCAGAGATATAGTCATTTTTATTCCATACCTTACACATGGCATCTGAACTACCCAAAATACACCTCCTACAACAGGAGTTTGGTGTGGAGATTTGGATATGTTATGTTAGCGGCAGTTAATGTAGCCTCGAGACACTAGCCTCACTTATCAGATTCTTGCAACTCCCTATGGAGCAACAAAATGCTTTCAACAACTTTAATCACACACAAAGTAATACTCCCTCAGAACTGTAAACAGAAAATGTGTAAACTCAGTGTTCATCCAAACCAAACAAGCAGCCAAACAACGGCTTTTTCCTACATACAACAACAGATTGAAATGAGTCTAAAGGTAAGATTGGTTTTCTTAGTGCTCCATATATATTTTAGTTTAATTTTGATTTAAATGCCAGCATTACACATAAAGCATTCATCTTAAAAATGCAGCACTGTGCCATATGTCACATACAGTCACTAGTAGAGGTAAACTACAGTGCTATCGTTATAAATGTAATAATATCCAATCTACTGTATATGTGGTCATCTCTTGAATCTGGGCTGTTATAAAGAAAGGATAGTCATTATGAAATCACCAAATATAGCTTAAATCTATGCAGCAAGGAACAACTATTGTTTTAATCTGAATACTGTGTTGTAATAGTTTCAAAATGTTCTGGTCTGTAAACTGAAAGGTAGATTTGTGGTGTATCATGGGAAACTTTCTTAGGCCAAAAATGTTCTCTCCATCACCAGATAATGGGAAGCTGTACAACCTCCGTACACAAGGGCATAGTCATAAAATACCTCTAAAACAGCTTTATGTTTTATCAGCCATCTCGAGTATCATGTGCAAAAGGGGGCAGAGCTGGGGTGTTTGTATCTGACACTGGGTGGGGGGAAGGGGGATACCAAGGACGAGGAAAAACACCAAAGAAATACTGGAGGGACCGGCCAAGGCGAGGACATGTGGATGGCTCAGGCAAGGAGCGAAGAGAGTGATGGAAGAAAAATGAAAGGCGAAAAATAGAAATGGAATAGGAAAGCGAGGTGTCAATTAAAAAAATGAACCCCAGTGCATTTGGGAGGTGACAGCTGGTGGGAGACGAGCTGACAGGCGTCACATTAGGCGGATTTGGTGGCCGCTCCCCTCATCCCCTCCTTTTTTTTTATTTCCTCCTCTCCCTCTGTGTCTCTCCCTCGCTAGCTTTCTCCACTGGCGATCGGTAGTTTCTCATGCGACAGTGGTGGCGGCAGCAAGCGAGGCAAGAACTCAGCTTGGTGTTTTTCAGAACAAGTTCCCCCTGCAGCTACTCCTAATAATGGTAATTATCGTCATCATCTGAGGCTTAAGCAGGCCAGTTTGAGGCCTGAGGGGCTGGCCTGATAATGAGGCAGCCAGCGCCAGAGGAAAAGACCATTCGGAGCACCGCCCCGCCACCAAGCAGAGAACCCCCATTTAAGAGTCTTCATTAAAATAATTCATTATTCAGAATAGACAATATATTAGCCCCCTGGCTGTCAGTCTTTCTTAAGGTGTCTTACAATATATATATTCTTCATTGAATCAAACTCACGCTCAGCCCATGCAGTCTGAACAGCTCCAGGCTGCACTGGAAACCACGGTAGCTGAATACAGTAGCTGAGGAGAAGTCACGAGCTTGTAGCAGCGAGCTGCACAGTAGGCCCTTAAGCAGAGAGACAAATTACGCTTTTTCACTGCAGCACGTAGGACGGTTGGCCCGGCACGCTTCTTTTTGCTTTTCCACTAGGGGTAGTTCCGGCTCAGGGCTACTTTTTCACCTTTTTTCTGGCCCTCCAAAATCAAGGTTCTTACCAGGCCAACAACCGGGCTGAATATGCTAAACTAGTGACGTAAACACTGTCGACTGCTGAATGGTCAGAGAGAATCGCTGGCAAGGGGGCTACAACTACAACAAAATTGACATATTTTACCATGATTTAATTGTAATACACGTTTCAAAATGATGCCGAAGTAACAACATACTGATACCGGTTAATAAAAACCATGAATTAATGCTTTGACAAGACGGCAGGCGAAAACCTTTTAAAATGCGTGTTTTCTAAATGGAGATCGGCTAAGCTAACGTTATGCTCCGACCGTCCACACTCACAAGAACGGCCTACAGACATAAATAAACCAGCGACTGTATTCGCCATGACAGACAGTCTGTGGTTTGTACTTGTTTAACTTTTGTCTAGTTTCTGAACAGATATGAGGAGCTGTGAGCTCTGAGTGCTAACAGCTAACGGCTAATGTTTTGGTTTTGTGGTTCGCATTGAAGATGACGTCACGGCAGTTTTACGCAGCCTACACTGCGTTACTACAGTTACTGCCCGAGCTACTAAACTGTAATGGAAACGCAGCATAAAGTGAGCCTGGCCTACCAAGGCCTAACCATACCGTACTAAGCCGTGCTAGGTCCTGCAGTGGAAAAGCGCCAAAAGACATCTATGGAGAGAGAACCACAGGAAAACATAAAGTACACTGGTCACACTAACTTTTTGTTAAAGCTTTGGCAGGGCTTGGTATATTGTCACGTTTCTTAAGGGGGTTTTAAGCAATAATGGCATCTAAATTTGAACCTGGGCTAATATTTCAATTTGAACATATTTGATGAAAAAAACACCTAAGACCAATGACAATTCTAAATCCAAGGTAAAGCCTTAACTGTGCTTTAACCCGTTTAATCTTTAAAGCGCATTGGGTCCAAATGTAGGAGGTTTAATATTAGTAGTATTTAGTTTATACGCTACAAAAACACTTGAACATTTCACAAAATACGACAGAAAATCGTACCAATTTGTCAGCAAATAAAGGCTTGGCTCTGATGAAGTGACAGCCAGCATAGTGATGCTGTCCAGGGCAACAGTTGGTGAGGAGGTGACGTGTGGAGGAGCCAGGAGGAGATGGTCCATGACAGTTAGCGTCCTGCCCTAACTGCTGCCCTACAAGCCCTCCCTACGCACCAGGACAAGACGTGAAACAAAAGGTCCAGTAACACAATCCACCTCAAGTCCCTGCGGTGTGTGTTCCTGTGCATGGCACATTTCATAAGGCTCCGCTCTTTGACTGGTGATGAGTTTATGCGAAGGTAATTAACAGTAATTAATCCTTAATTACAGCAATTAGCAGAGTCGCAGTAAATTAAGCCACATCTGGAGGCATGGAGCAGGGCTACACAAGCAGGGGCTGGGCTTTTTGACAAGGGGGAGACGCAGAGAGCATGTGACGGAGATTGTTTAGGTCTACCTGGGATGCTCAGGTTGCCGTCCCTGCTCCAGGCCCTCGGCTGGGATTTGATACAGCGTGTGATCTCAGATGTGGCTGTTGGGGCAGGGTCTGATGAACAAGGAGGGCTGAGAGAGGAGCTTTATTTCTGAACAAAAGTGTTTCATCTCAGGGAGAAAGGCTCCCTTAAGCTACCACGGAAGGACACCCACCATATGGCCACTCGTAGACAAAAGTGCTGGTGGTTCTGCTTCGCTGTGCTCGGCTTCACTCGACAACATGTGAACATGCCTTTTACACAATGGCGCTAGATAGCAAACCTGGCTGGCAGTTTTTCTTCCCGTGTGTACAAATGACACACAACTGGGAAAACGTACGTGAAGGCCTGCTCAAATCAAAGCAACAACTTGAAAACAGGTATTTAGTATTTATATATTATTTAAACTCTTTGCACACTGAAATATAATCTTCTTTCGGCAAATGTTATTTCAAAATTAGGACTTAGAGCTCATTAACACAAAGAAGTCGTAACAACAATCTTTCCAACTATGGAAATGGGACAATCCCTGGAGCACCTGAATGCAACACTGGCCTTGGCGTGCCTTTCTAGTTATTATTACCCTGTACAGAGTCCATTCAGAGTCACATGGTCCAGTCTGTACTATACTATTAAAACATATTCTGAGGAGTTACTTAGATTATCCCATGATGCATTTTGTCTCCAGTGGGAGCAATGTCTTCCATGATGACAATGCTCCTCCCCATAAAGCACAAGTGGTCACTGAGTGCTTTAAATGGCATGATAATGCTGTTAGCCATATACCCAAGCCTCTTCTGTATATAGATATGATCCAATTGTATATTCTATATATAGATACGATCCAAACGGGGCACCTACGTATCTACAGTATCTGGTCAAATAAGTGTTACATCAGGGAGTACATTTCCTTTCAGAATAATAAGAATTGACAGGTAAGGTCAGCTGTGATACTCCTACAGTGTAATGCTTTTGGCTTTACCTCCTATATTTTGAACTCAAATATTGTACTGGAAGGATAACTGGCACACTCTTTAGCTTCCCTCATGTCTGTTTAACAGTAGAAGCCCTGAAGCCTCCCACAAGTTCAGATCACACTCTGACAAAACTACAAAGGACAGTGCTGTGGTCCCATGACAAACCAAGGAAAAAGCTAAAAATATCAGCAAACACTCAGTGTGTGGTGGGTGTGTCAGAATGATTGAGATTGAAATTGCAGCTGATAATGTGATTAATATCACAATATATTATTTGATTAAACGATTTTCTGTAGCTAATCATTATTTTCATTATTGGCCAATCTGCAGATTTTTCTCTTAACTGATTGATTGTCTATAAAATGTCAAGACACATTTTAATTTCAATATGATGTCCAAGACAAAGATATTAAGTTTGTGATCATTTATGAGACAGAACATTATTATTCCTCACATTTAGAAAACTGCACATTTTTGGGACTTTTAGCAGTTGCAGATTAATTGTCTTTCAATCAACGCATTAAATAAATCATAATCATAGATCTAGTTTTGTCCAAATCTGTGCTGAGGAAAATGCAACACATTCTGATATTTCAGCAGATGTTTGGTATTTTAACTTGCAGCATTGAATCTGGCAGGTGGACCAATGCCATCCAAATGTTAGATAGGCTTTGAGGGCCCATTAATATTGTAACACCTGAGGGATTTGCTCCAGTGGGAAATATAGCCTTTCCCTGAATTTATCAGGGAGCCTCCCATCAAGGCAGACTAAATCATACCAGCTTTGTTTTGCTGTGTGTGCAGTTTGTTTGGACGCTGTCACGGCTACAGAAATCCCAGTGAGGTTTACTGTTTGGCCGAGACTGGTGGTGCTTGGTCTGCCTCTCGCTATCAGGAGAGAAACACAATGTGAGGGATCACTGTCAGTTAGTGAGACCAGCAACTGATCAAACAATTGGTTCCTTTCTTAACATCCGCTTCGCAATCTCCTCTTTAACCTCATCAGTGAACCAGATATAAGTGACAGATTTAGTTTGAATAAACAAAATAGACCACTTAAAAAGACAAATGAGGTGGTCATTCCTTGTGCATGATTGGTCACTCCACACTACTGAAACTGTCCTAATGCAGGAAAAATGTAAATCATATTTAAAGAATGTTTGCTATGAGAAGCTGCAGCCCCTGAACTCATGAGGACAAAAGCAGAACTGGAGTTCTTGGTATTATGCTGTGTGTGTGTGTGTGTGTGTGTGTGTGTGTGTGTGTGTGTGTGTGTGTGTGTGTGTGTGCGTGCGTGCGTGCGTGCGTGCGTGCGTGCGTGCATGTGCGTGTGCGTGTGTGTGTGTGTGTATAAATGTGTCTTAGTCGTGCATCGGGACTCTAAGCGGGGGAGTGTTTTTTTTATGAGAATGTATCATTTTGCCTCCAGCTAAAAAAAGCATATAGTTCTGAGGAATTAATGCATTAATGCATACACCAGCGTGCAAGTGTTAGACGTCATTTACATGAAAAGCATATCGAGCCATCCGTCGGGAATGAAAGCACCATTTTCTGCCCTAAAAGCTGAAGTTTGATTTTAAAAAGATAACGACAACACTGCTCTCTGTAATGCAGCAAACTATTATACTATGCAGACAGCCCTGTGGCAACAGCGGCACATGCCAGAAACACTAATATCCCATTCAAATAAGAGAGAACGAATGTTCAACCAACGCTTGACCCATTTTTTTCATGCTTCTGTTGCAGGTTATTACACTTGCAGTAGAATAGATTTTACCAAACAAAAGCACACGCTGACCCATTCAGACCAATGTGAGTTGAGTCACTGTGCCGGTCTGAAAGGGTGACAAGGGAAATATCATCTGCCAAAACAAACATCAATTCTTTGGACTCAAAACATAAAAATAAAATCTGCTGAAACAGATGATTTAAGGACAAAGGAAGTAGGGATGCAAAATCATATTTATATCAGTATTTTGCAAGTAAAGGCTTTAAAACAAAGAAATATTGGCATTGTATATTTCGTCCAATATGACAGGCAGATATGATATATGAAAATAATTTTTTTGAACATGTAACCTTAGCTAAAATAGTTTTTTTGTGAATGTGTACATTGTAAAAAAACATTGAATTTTTTGTCTAAACCTGTCTCAGCATGATAACGGTAGGTATAATAATATGAGATTCTTGGTGTGTGCTGCCTTTAGGTGGAAAGAATATGTGCGTATACTAACAATTGGCCAGAGTGAGTTGAAAAAGATCATACATCCCTAAGGTGATGGCTATATTAATACATCTTGGTATACTTTCTATATACTCGTTAGATATTGTGCTTATCAAACATGAGAGCCTTTGCTCATTTATGCCAATCAGAAGACATTGCATTGATGCTGTGGTCAGCTCTGTCGATATAGTGAAGTGCATAATGCAGAGGTAAGGATGGATCAGTCCTTCTTTGTTGCAAGATCAATACAATATTATACTATGCATTCATAAAAATAAGTCAATAAAATGTAAAACCTTACATAGGATTAAACCACAACATTACCAAATTAAATCACATTAAATGTACTATAGTGTAAGTTCAAACAACATTAGTGTTGTCACAATAACCCATATTTTTCGTCTCACTGCACAATAATTTAAATACACAAGAATTTTTTTTATTATTTTCACTCATTTGGTTCTGTATGCTGAAATTTCAAATGTTGCCTTCAGGGGTTCAACCTGTGCAGATGGTGCTGAGATAGAGAGGGGGAAGGAGAGGAGAAAGAAGAAGGACGGTTTCAGATAGAGTCGCCGTCTGCAGCAAAACATTCAACAGTCAGACAGCCGTAACCATGGAAACAGTGTCAAACGATCTATCAGGGCTGCACTCAGTTCATTTTAACCACCTCACCAAACCGGGGCTGAGAACATACAGAGGACTGGACACGTGTGTCAAAAATGATCAACACCACCATGGTGTTACAGTTTATTCCTCTTGTAAAGGGACATGTTTTTTCTTTTTGTAATCCACGTCATTTCTCTACACTATGTTTCACTTTCTAAAGACCTCAGGGGAATTATATCTTTAGTTTTTACTTTTGTAATTATAATAAAAAATGTAAACAATTATAAAATCAATTCTACTTGATCACATTAGGACAAAGCAGCAACTTAAAGGCAACACATTTTAAATAGTATAACTCCACTGTCAGTGTCTCTTAAAAAGCAACATATTTCAATGTTATTCAGTGTCAAGAAATACAAATGTCTTTACATTTAGTCTTGGCAGAAGGGTTTTCTTTTGTAACATTGATCCTTTCTTTTCATTTTCCAACTGTAGGCCTATGACACTTAGTTAGAAAAATGTATGTAATGCATGTATATCAACATAGATTTTTCAGTTTTCTCTTTTTAATTATTATTATTATTATATAATTATATATTATTATTATTATTATGTCAAATGGAGGCATAATACGCATTCAAATGTTTTTTTCAGTGTGAGGAAGTGTAACAAACAGTTAAATATTATGAAATTAACTTTATATGATAATGAACTGACTTTTCAACTGGATTTGCCTCCCCTCCCTCCCTCCCTCCCTCCCGGCCCCCTGGGTGAGACAGCAGTCGTATTCTGTCGGTCAGCCTCTATACACACCTGCATACCCAGCTGGACCTCTCTTCTCTCCCTCCCTCCCCCCAGCTCTACAGCGCTCTACACCCAGCTGTCCGTCTATTTATAGGCCCTGTTTCATTTCCACACCTGCAGGGAGGCAGAGTTGTCACAGTGGGCCCACAGAGCCTCTCTGGAATACTGCATGGGAATGAAAATGCACCTTGCTGATGCAGAAACTTATTCTTGTCACTCCCTCCCCGCGGACTCGCATGATACTGTTTTGTAGTGGATGTGCCGTGCAGTATGTGGTGCAAAGACAACGAGTGAAAAGGAATCTGTGTAAATAAGATTCCCCTGTGAGGAGTGTGAGGTATATTGGCATGGATTGCACTTTTTGAATAATCAAAGCGCAGTCACACAGGCAGATGAACGCAAGCTTGATATGTTTTCAGTACATTTTCACACAATAGGCTCTGTGGACGTTCCTACTTCATAAGCTTGAATAACTAGAGGCAGATAGGTAATTTGAAGTCAACGCAACAACACGTAAAAGTATTTTTTCCTCCTACATTTTCGTTTTTTCCTGTCATGCTTTTCTTTCAGGATGTAGTGGGCTGAGGATCCAGTCAGCGGATTACATTATCAGTCTGACCTAGTTGCCAGCTATCTCCTGAGACCTGAGGAGCCAGGCTTTCTGCACAGCCTTCCGCTGCTACAACACGCACACTGTGTAACTTTAATTTATCAGGGGGAAGAGGGAGAAATGTGACAGGTTGACAGTTCTCTTTGCCTGCCACTCCGAGCACTCCCTCTCCCCACAGTGTGCCGGTTAAGGGTCCTCACCATGGAACAGTACATTACCGAGAGTGACTTTTATTCAGCGCGGTGGAAACTCATCAGCAACCCTGGAACCCTCTTATTAACGTGGACATTTAAGGCCAGACTTACAGATCATTATGTGGACCAGGAGCTGCATTTCAGTCATTGCTCCCTGATTAAAAATACCCAACAAAAGAAAAAAAAAAGCAAATACACTGTTATTCATATTCACCACCTCCATTGGTGGAGATCGCATTTAGGTCAAACAATTAAATAGAAATAGCAATACAACAGATTCAAAATACTAAATGTACCAAGTGTTAGCAACAAAACATACCGCATTATAAGAACTTTACATAACATTATATCATATTATATTAACTAATTTAAGGTTTTGTATGCTTCAGTAACAGTTATTACAGCTAAAAAATATAGATGGAGCAGGAAAAGGAGTATATTTCTCACTGAGGTTTTGTATAAGGTTATAGGTTCTTATCTAATCTAGTATTTGAGTAAATGTATTTATTTACTTTACAATGCTGTTCATCTGAAGAAGACAAAGTGGATATAACCAGAATAATTATACCAGTAGGATTCCTTTTTATATTTTCTTAAGAATAATGACTCCATACTAGCGTTTAATTTATTTATTAAATTCAATCATGTAGCCATTCAAGGCTAGGCATTCAAAAATAACTATTTCGAGCTGTTCTTCGAAGAGCACAAAGGATTTAAAATCATAGCGCACACAGTTGTGTGAAAGGCAATACACCACAAGAACAAAAGACCAAACTAATCAGCCTGTAGATTAAAAAAATGAAAATGGAATTTGCAACAAAGGGAACACTGACGTACGGAGGAGGAGGAAAGGTGGATGTAAAACTGTTTCTGTAGACCTCATCAACATACTGATAAACCTTGAAAAAGAGAAGATGTTCAGCAGAGGGAATATTACAGCATATAGACTCCTCCAGTATATGGGGACAGATGATGATCATCCAAATAACAAAACAAGCTGGACTAAGATTACACCTAAAATCACAACAAGATCCAAAAACCTAAATGGTCTTGATAATGTAAGTCACATCCAAATGATATGTTAACATTTCAAAGAAATGGGATGAACCACACATGCAGATTGAGCTGAGTCTTTTCGGGTCATGACTGTTTCCCCCAGTTGGAGAGAGAAATGGCCAATATGTTTTTTCTGTGGAAATTTGGGGGGGTGGAGGTGGGAGCGATGTGCTGCTGCCAGATTAGGCTACAGCCTGTGCCAGGGTTATAAACAGGCTGTTATCAGACCTCCAAACAGAATAATCCTCCCTGTATCAGTGCCCAAACATATGGGGCCACACAAAGCAGCAGCAGCCCCTGACAGACACCCCCTTTTAATTACACAGAGGAGGGGGGCAGGACCTTTCTCCCCGTGCCTTTTCCTTTTCTGCATCGGTTTCTCTCTGTCTGCCTGCCTAGGCAATCTTTTCAAAAGGGCTCAGATGTAAAGTCAAAAACTGTTGAAATCTTTTTATTTTTTATTTGACCGTGAACTGATATCCATCTTTGGGTTTCGGACAAAACACAACATTAAAAGAATCCAATTTAGAAAAGACATTTTTAATTTCAAAATTGTGATAGACCAAAAGATGTAATTACCAGCAGATTAATCATTAATGAAAATAAGTGCTGCAGCCCTAGATTTGGACTACTAGTGGGACAAAAACATGCGAGCACACCCTGGGATTCGGGAATAATTGAATAAATTAATTGAAATCAATAATGAAATATAATTTTTTTGTCCAAGGCATCATTTTCATCCTGGGATTTCCCTATAAGATTTATTACACGGACCATATGTATGCAGCGTGTTTAAAAAAAAATGTAAGGAACAGTGTTCTGATTTTTTTAGTAGATGAATTGCTAATGAAAATAATAGTACATCTATGCCCTATTATGAACCAAATAATAATATAAAAAGAATAAAGACATCTATAAACATTCTTTGTCCACATTATTCGATGCAACAAAAACATGTCAATCCGCTCTACTCAAGTCTCAACTGTTTGGGGACTCTCGCCCCATCTGAAAGAAATAAATTCTCCCATCTTTTATATACTGCCTACAGATTTTAAAGTCTTGTTCAATAAAGTTTAAATGTCACAGAGGTGTAATAACGGGATCATATAAACGCTGGGCTTGGAAAAGCTATGCAAAAATGACTGCGTCCCTTTCCGCTTGTGTAATAAAGTTTTATTTGGCTGAATCTGCCAATAAAAGTGAGCTTTGAAGGTTGTCAATGGGGAGTAATTGGTCCGTTTTACAGGCGCGATCATATTTCTCCGAAGCTTTTTTTCATACGGCATGAATTAGCCTTGACAGCGGCACAAGGAGAATGTTCTTGTTAGAGATGTGACTTCCTCAACAACCTTCAACTATAACAGAAGGGCATATAAAAGGGAAAAGAGAGAAACATCTGGAAATCCAGTACAGTGCAGGTAAACAACACTGGAAGATGAATATGCAGGTCTGTGCTGTGAGCCATTCTCTGAGATTTCACACGGACGACGATGGAGATACACAAAAACAGTCCATGCTTTTGGCAGCAGCAGAGCCCATTTCACACACCCCCAGACAGCAGAGAGAGTGTAGACCTTAATGACGTCCAATCTTCTCTGTCACGCCGGGCTGGAGGCTCACCAGGGCAAAAATCGACCGACAGCTCAAAGTGCTGTTAACCAGTTTTGAGAAGTCCTCGCTGATGCACAAAGCACACCTTTATTTCTAACATAGGTTGCAAAAAGCATGCCACCACTATCCTTCCCTACAATTAAAGTTCAGACATTCAAGCTGCATATAGAAAAACAAATATAGATTTTCCAACAATCAACCGTACAGTCGTGTGAAGCTTCAAAAACAGCCTTTCAAAATTACATGTTTGGTCTGAAGACAATTTCGCTTTTGATAAAAACATGCACTTATAATGTGTTTCATCATACCTACAGTAGTGAGACACAAAATGTCAACCACTGTAATGATTTGTTAACAAACACAGACCAAAGCCGACAATAACCTCGAAGAAAATAAAAGGAGGCATCTTTATTTTGCCATAGACGTTCACGATGAGACCTGAAGGCTTTTTGTCTGCACGCTTCTCAAACTATCTCTGTGTGAAGTCAATTTCTCTTTTGATTAAGACTTCAGTTGTGAAATATAAAGATATGTTACCTTGCTGCTTGTAACATAAAATGTGTGACTACAACTGTGATCTTGTTAATTGATCAAAGTCAAACCTAACCTTGATGAAACAGAGTAGAATTCACTTAAATCACCTTAAGATCTCAACACTTTAGAACCATCATTTTTCTTAATGACCCAATGACTTAATCTGCTTTTGGATATCTAAAACAAGATTAAATAACGGCAACGTTGAGAAGTCAAGGAGATTTGTTTTTGTCATCAGGTCTTGACTCGCCATTTGATTTGATTTCACAGCTGGAGAAGCATTGGTAAGGAAATATCTGAGCGCAGCTGTAAGCCACAGTGTCAGTGTCTATCCATTACGGTAAGAAAGGCCCAAAATAATAATCAAACACTCTTGCCTCTTTGGAGCAATGCTGCCAGGGCCACCGAAAACAGACAGACAAACACAATGAGTGTCTCCACATCCCTGCTCTGACAGGAGATGCTGGCAGAGTCGGGGTAAACGGACGGCGCGGTGCGGCACGGCAGCCCCTAATGATCTCCCCTCTGTTTCACTGGACTGAGAAAAGCCATTACCTCCCGCCACATTACCCTGCCATCCCTCACATGGTGGATGGCTCCTCTCTCCCATGAGCACCTTGCTCCAGTTATGGCTGGCAGTTCTCACCTCCTTACCGCCTCCTCCTCAACCCCGTCCACCCTCCTCCCTCTGAAACCCCCAGCTCTATACATCACATTTAACACTTTGACACTAACAGTCTATAATGTTTCTATTCTACAAAATCACTCTGCCAACTCCAGGATAGCAGAGCAGAGTGTGAGGAAAATAAATACCACTCTCAGCCGCTGGCATTAAATTCTAAAGGAAAAAATAAAAGTACAGAAAGAGCCTCATCCACACACCTGAGAGGTCCTCTGGCTGCAGCGGGAGAGGATCATTTCAATCGATACACATTACAGAGAGAAACTGACAGCAACAGCTCACACTTTACATGGAGGATTGTTTGCGGCATATAAAGAGGCCATATAACCATATTTTCAGAGACGTCAACACTCCTTGCAAGCACTTTATGGCTGAATGAAAGAAACATTTCACTGCATTAAATTATTAAAATCAAAAAGTGGCATGAATAAATAAAACCAGCCTGAATAAGTGATGTGACAAGACAGACTTGAGGCATGACCTTTGAAAGTGTCTCAATGTGTCAGCAGACAAAAAGGAAGGGACCTACTCAAAGTATATGGCCAACATAAGGGTAAAGAATATAAAAAAGAGGGTAAATTGTATAAAAATAAAAATAACATAGGATTTAAAAAAGGATATAAACAAAACGTGTCAGGATAGATTAGTCTACTAAAAAACACAGACGAAACAATAAACATAGAAAGCGCCCATACCTCATTGCATCACAATTTGTTTCTTTTGTCTCTCTCTTTAATACAAGTGTTTACTTGGGCAAAATCCAATCATTTCATTCTCTCCAAGCGTATTTCGTGTATATAAACAAACATTTGCTCAACCTCGCTCGTGTATTAGCTTTAATGTATCGTCAGCAAGCTCGGCTTTGAGAGGGCATTAATTTCAATTCGCCGATTTAAACACTCCAGTTTGTCGCAATCCTTCATCGCATTACGCCACCAAGTCAACACACACAATGGCCCTATTTTTCAATCTAATGGCGGAGCATTCTTGCCATTAGTGAATAAAAAACAATACAGCTTTTGCCTTTGAACAAGCCACTCAAAATGTAACCCTGCATTTCAAAAATGAATCTGAATAATTAATTGCAAGTTAAAACAGACATGAACCCCCAGAAACGCGGCTGAGGATGGGAGCTGGAAGTATTTTTTTTTGCCCTGAGGCCAGAAGATCGCTCATCTTAGAAAGCTGGAAAATCTAGTCTTTGAGGATAGAGTGTGTAATCTCCAGTGAATCTAATGAAACAAAGTAAAAGATAACGCCACATTTCATCACATTGGAGACAGAGTGCTTCCTCTGGCTCGCCCTTGAGGTGGCAGCAATCCATAATCTGAGGAAATCATTCTTTTTATGTAGTTGAGGTATCACAAGCCCCTGTTTGACCTGAGTATCAAGACAATTGATTTATGACTACATCCGTGATTTAGAGCAAAAGTCTAAACCTAACCCTCAAATGACTATTATTTTTGTTTTTGTGTAAACAACGTACAAGACTAACCACTTTCAATATCAATAAAGATGGCCTCTTCTTTCTTCTAAATGATTCCTCATTTAATAGTCACACAAATAGTGACCCAATATAAAGACAACCATATATATCAAGTGATGAATACGACATTTTGTGTACCCAAATGTTATTGCAATATCACATATTTACAGCACTGCATCCTCATATATGTCACAACCAGACATTTAGAAAAGCCATATCTCCTTTTCTGACTTGTCCTTGGCCCATTCCTTTGCAGAGAGCTTGTCTTTATTATTTAATTAAGCCACTACGGCCGTTACATTAATAATTGAGTGTGAGAGGAGACCCAGGGCAGCCGCAGGCTCTGGCGCATTGGGCTTCCTGGTGAGGAGTGTATTAAAAATGTGTGTGTTTATGTCCCCAGGGCGTCTGTCCTGGCTGCATAAAATTGAATTGGTTATATCTAATATATCATCCCCTAAGGGTGGCTGGCTGGCTGGCTGGGTGGGTGGATGGGGAGGAGCTGGGGAGAGCTGAGATGGTCGCATCCTGCCAGCAGGGAATGAGTCCGGTCTTAGATTCACAGAGACGCATGAGGCCGTGTCGCTAATGTCCCTCAGAATCAAATCGATGGCTGTCTGAATCTTCAATGTGCATGGCCTTAAGCTAGGAGCACAAGACAAGCCCAGGACCAGATTAAACCCACTCGTTACTGCAGTCTTTGTTCACTTCTGGTGTCTGGTGATGCATTCAGTGCATCAGGGGGAATGGGTGGAGGATTTCTTATGAAAACGGATTACAACCAGATACCAAATACAGTCAAGAAAAAAGAAAAAGAAAAGCTTATGGCATTCATATAGATACTAAGAGGATGAATGTTGGTGAAAATGTGAGCTTGTGAATGTAGAAGCAGGAAAAACATCACTCATGATCCCTCCTTTCACAGAGCGAGCGGCTGACTGCAAATACACGCTCCCTCTCTTGCCTTTCTCCACCTCTCTTCTTATCTGCTTCTCCACCATCCCCCACTCCCACCTCCGCATCCAGCCAGCGCCGTGGCTTTATCCAACTCTGCACCTTTAAGGCCTCCAGACTCCAGAGGAATGAGCGTTTTAACACCACCATTAAGGTCAGGGCCTAAATTATTGATCTGCCACCTCTATCAGCATAACGGTCACGTAGCCAGTATCACAATCTAACCCTGCCGCCCTCGGCCAGATCGCTGCAGCTCCCTCAATTAGGGAGAGATTCTCATTACAAAGAGAGACAGCGAGAGGGAAAGAGAGCAAGGTAGGGCAGGGGAAAAAATGAGAGAGAGAGAGAGAGAGGTCCATTTCAGGCGGTGGAAAAAGGGGGACAGCAGGCATTCTTTACACCCATCCTCCTCCCCCTTATAGTCTCCCATCATCCCCCCAGACAAGACCCAAAGACGACAGGTCTTATCCTCACCAAAATGCGGCCGATAAGGCAGCTGTAAAAGAATAATAAAGGAATAATGTATGGAGGATGAAAGAGGAAGGCAGACAGGGAAGGAGGCAGAGAAAGAGAGAGCAGGCCAGGGAGGGGGCAGCAACATAAATAAAGATGCAGCACAGTTGTGCTGGATTCTCCTAATGAATTCGGAAGGTCCTGGATCAATAACATCAGCGCGCTGACGACACATCACAAATGCCAAAGGAGCTCTCTGCCTCGAGCCCAGCCTGAAGAAAAACAGACATTTACTGCATCCTTCTGCTCTAAGAAAATGACTGAAAATGACCGAATGCATCAAAAATCGTCATTAGAGAGAACAGGGAAGAGTGTGTTTGTGTGCGATGCTGCTGTGAGGTGCATCAGGAAGCAGGAAGCAGCCTTGATGCTTGGTAATAGGGATGATTTCCACCTAGGAGATGCTGTGATAGTGCCCGTGCTATCTGTGCTATTAGCGGTGCTGATGACAGATGGTTTCTTTGTCTCTATTCAGATTTATTTTCACAGCCGTCAGAGAAAAGCACACTGACTACATCATTACCCAGTACAAGAAGCCTGAAAAGAAGCAACCCCTGACATGACGGTCAAACTGTTTGCTGTAGTGAAGATCTATTGAGGGAAAAAACGACACAACATGTTGGAAAATGTGTTGGCAAATAGTCTCCTAGAAGTGGATCAAAGCAGACATTGACTCGGGTCTCTGAAAACGTGCCCTCTCTCCCCATTCGCTCATACACAATCATGGCCTAATGACATCCCATTAACATAATTGCCAACATAACTAGCGTTCCGTGTCTGAGAGCCATTCCCCAACTACACGTGAAAAAAAACAGAAAGATGAGAAGAGATGAAATTGAGCCAAACTGGGACCATCCCCAAAAACATATTGTGGGTGTTGAATTTGGATCCCCCCCACCCTCCTCGCCCGCTTTTCAAAGCTACAGCGCTTTGTGGAGACCCCCTGGGAAGCCTCTGGCATCTCAAGGAATGTGATGCCAGAGTATGTGTGTGTGTGTGTCTGGTGTGTTTGAGGGAACACACGCACATGTTTGTATGCAGTGCAGATAGCGGGGTGGAAGAGCAGAGCTTCCTCCACATGTTGGTAGCTGCCTCAGCATTCAAAGATTGGGCCCGACGCACGCTTCACACCAAACACAACCTGCCAGGCGAAATGAAATTCTCATTATTTTTAATTAATCCCTAATTAAAATATATTACTCCACAGATTCCACAAATCTCTCTTAATATGCAAATGTGGCCAATTCAAGGATATTTACATATCATTAATTAAGGCAGGCACATTCTCTTAGTCTAATGAGCTGTGGCCTGGGTCTGCCAAGGAAAACTAAACGCCGGGCTCAGGAGTGAGTAAGCACAGCCACCGGGGGATGTTGGCTCTCTGTTGAGTCAGGACTATCAACCGTTAACGCCGGGGTGAAACAGACAACAACAACTCTGCTAAGGCTCGCAGGAAAAATCCACCCTGAAACACTTAAACATCATTAAAAACTGCCACCAGCGAAGAAGCAGCATCCTTGTGTCTACTTAGCTTGTTTTTTTCATCCTTAGGACCAAAGGCGAATTAAGGAGGATATGACATCATGCAGAGGTGTTTCCTGCAGAGCTATGAAGTACCATATGATATGTTATCCCTGTCACAAGCATTATCACTCTGTAATACAACCCGCTGTACATGCAGTGAATGCAACAAGTTCATGCCCTTCCTCTCTGGAGACAAGAAACGACTTGTGTGGACAGAAGGAAGTCATGAACTGGAACAAATGTAGACGAGGTAAACTGAGGTTACGCTCATAACATCCACTGAGACGTTCCCTGACGTACCTCTAATTCTGTCACTTTCACATATTTTCTTTATCAGTTTTTTCCTACCTTTAATTGGAGTTGCAATATTAAAACCCATCCACACTGTTCTATTAAATAGAAATATTCTAAGTGTTTTTTGGCATCATTTTATAACATATCTTAAAATCAGCCTGACACCTTGCAGTAGGCATGTTTGGATATATCGGGATGCCGGGTAGGATTAAGAAATAAGATTTCTTACAATGAACAATTTAAGGCTGCACAGATCGAGACTGGGGCATGTAGTAAAGACATTTTACTAAATGGTATTTAAGTCAGATGTGTGGGAAATCACTCTTTAATGGAACTGCATATTCAACAAAGGTAGACGTGTGCTTTATTTTAAGGGTTACAAGCTACAAAGCTAATGTAATAACACATAAAACTCCCCAGCAATATATAAAATAGATTTGAAAATAGCTTCACTCAATCTACATATTAATCTATTAATCAGTAATATTATAAAGCGCTTTGGCACCAGGAAAAGCGCTTTATAAATAACATGTACTATTATTAGAGACCATTCTGCATAATGTGTTTATTTCCTTCTGACTCTTTCAATGCATTGTGCTGAAAATACTTGATTACTGCTTCACATGGTTGCTCGGCACCTGACTCCGCCTGATGGTGAATTGGTCCTTTAACAGTCATTTCAGTGCACCCTGTATGAGTAGCTTTTTATTAACTGCAGTAGCAGCTTCTTAATCATTAAAGTGGAGATGTGGAGTGCATCCAACCATTTTTGCATAGTTGTTCATGGAAACGATTCATGAATATCCTGTTGTATTAGGTGATGTGAAGGAGGGTAAGGAAATGAGGTGGGGTGAGATGTACTTTGTCCATCTCCTTGTTCTCCCCTTTTCCAGCTGCTCTAATTTGACACCTCGAGCATTGGAGGGGGGTTGGGTTAACTAGGTGGGGGAGTGAAAAGACACAGTGGAATTCATTAAGAATAGCAAAGCCCTCTCTCCCTTCAACCTCCTTTCAGCCTCCCTCCAACGCTAATGACATCAGAGGTTAGCAGGAGCGAGAGGGGGAGAGACAGAGGGAGAAACTAAGAGAGGGGGGAGATGTAAGAAATTAGAAATATTTAAAATAACAATATTCTCTATGGAAAAGAGGAAAGTGCTGCAGCTTGTACACAAGATAGTATCTGTACACCAAGGCCTTTTACTCCTGGTTTGGTCCGAGTGTATTTCTGCATCCTTTTAACATTCACACAAAATGAAAGAGGTTTCAAAAACTACAGTTTTGCTTCTGACAGTCCTAATGCACTATGATGACATACCAACAGCGACCGCAGACCTTCGAAAAACCCATTTATGCCACACTTTGTAGGTTGGATGGAGTGCAATCAGACCTTTTTCAACATTGTGATTACCACGTACTGGCACAGTAATCTGTTGCTGAGGAATTGGCTGGCTAATGGCAGTTTCACATCAGCCATCTATAGGGACCTTGTAGACAGGTAAAGTGGTGGTTGCAAGATATTGAAATGGCCAGTGCCACCTGGGATGAAAGACCTTTTAAAAAAGTATTAAGAACTTATTTTTTTTCCTTTTAAAAGGAGCAGCACAGTGTGTAATACAAGAAGCTTTATATGTGCAGTCACTTTAAACAGTGTTTCTCAAATGGTGCCACAAAGACAGTACCACAGGGGCACGTGAAATACTTATAATTAAAATGTAAATTTGACAAATCACATCTTATGTCACATTAAATTCAATATTCGTATTTCAACACCTTCGTTAACCGTCGTAAATGGTCAACTGCAACAACAAACGCAATGACGTGAACAATGACGTTTGTTCAGTGTGATCTGTAAGCCACTTTTGATGTTTAATGACGAACAATATTCAATAATATGGATATGTGGCAAGACAAAGAGATGTGAAAAATAAGCCAATGATTCTCAATAAATTATAAGTGCAAATCTTAAGGAATTATTATATGTTAAGTATTATTAAGTTCCAAGATTGTAGTAAATCAGACACTGATGGTACAGCGCTTTCTTTTACCTTTATATAGGCTATGAAAATAATGTTGTGCTGCTCAGGGGGTATTAGACTCAAAAACTATTTCAAAGGGGGTTCATTATTGATAAAAGTTGGAGAACCACTAGCTTAAAAATTCAAACACCACTTTTCCTCAAAGCCAAAGCCTCTGAAGCTGCTGCTTTATTTAAGACCTGGAGGAGAAATGATTGAAGGGCAAGATAAAAAAAAAAAGAAAAAAAGTTAAAATGCAGATCTGAAATCCTTGCTCAAAAAGTGTCCCGAGACCTTTCAGATGCTCATTTCCATTTATCTAGCAGTGACATTTTTCATGACGTACTCTCTGGCAAACTATCTGACTCATAAATCCAATTCAAGCCTATTACTGAAGAACTTTTAAAGCTATCCTTCATTAATGTTAATGGGGTTTTTTAGTGGAGGCCAGTGGTGGTTAGGACTACATGGCTGCTTTCCCAAGCTTGTTTAACAGGCTTCAGACAGAGATGGATGCTTCTTGCAGTCCGATAGGCTCCCTGAGCCATCTATCACCCAGAGGACCCACCCACAGAGCTGGCGCTCCAAAACAAAGGGCAGGCAGGAAAGCTCCTGATTGACAGCTTTATGTGTGTGGTGGCTAGTCAGACAGCAGAGAGGAGACACAGTATCTGTTTCTGGCCTCAGTGCTGGCCCTCTTTCCGAAAATGAGTTGTGAAGAACAGAACAAAATAATGAGTGAGCAGGGGAATCAATCAATACGCCGACACAGGAGATAAATGAGAGAATCAAACACACACAAAAAACATCCCTAATGTTGCTGAGTAGGTACAAAACTAATCAGGCAAATGAAGCTGCCCGAGCAACGTAAACTGTGAACGGAGAGCAGTGTGGAGGCATAGACAGTTATTATCATAAAGATTATTACCCTTACACCTCAAGACTCGCTAATTAGTGCTATAAACAGCCATATTCTAAAATGTATGGCTGGAGCGTGCAATAAAACCTGCTGAAACATGTAAATAATGCGCACACAAAGACACAAATAAAGGGATAACACACTGTTCTGCAGTCACTAAATTCCAGTTAGAAAAACCATTTCAAATCTATAATAATAAAACACATGTCCGAGCATAAACGGATTTTCTGCTGCTACAGCTGTATTCATTTTACTGGAGGCCACAGTTCCTCTCAGGGCTGTATATATTCTTGATATGCAGACAAAAAGCAAGATGGGGGGGAGGATGTTTCAGAAGAGACACACTAAATTTGGACAGTAAGTAGTATCACCCCGTTGGCGCGGTACACCGCACATTCGCAACGCCCCATTTAACCGCACACGGCGCTTCCCTCTACTGCCTTCATTTGCATACTTCAGCAGGGCCCTGACGGATGAAGACGGATGGGGCAAAATCAGCCTCACTGAAACAACTGTTTTATCAAGGTTAAACTATCCAAGAAGCTCTTAACCTCGGTGCCTTTATCACACTACAGCTCTCCCAATATCCATCTATCAATATGATCTTATCGGAAGGGAGGGGGCTGAAGACGCTCTTCATAAACTCAAGTAATAGGAACATAAAGGAATGTTATGTGTGTTTAGGGGAGGAGACAGCTAAACATGGTGCTGAAGGACAGGTCCAATAAAAAAAAGGATACAAGGGGGTGCCAGCAAGCCAAATCAAATATAATAGAAGAAGAAGAGCTGCTCGCCCGAAGGCGTTCGAGGCATGTGCCGAGTCACGGGGTCGTCGGTTCAGATCTTGTGGACGAGCGGTGAAAGCATGAATAAAAAACACTAAAAGGCTCTTTAACAACTAGGCTGAAAGTGAACTTGAACAAGCAACTGACACACACACACAAACCCTGAAGGTGCCTTTTTATGTAAAAAGTAAAAACCATACAGGTCAACTTTTGAAAGCTCCCACCTATCTATAGCCGTGCTATAGCAGTGCTGCTGAGTCATTCTTATTAAAAAGAGACAATAAATAGATGTTTGAGTAGGATCACCTTGTGTATGGAAAAAGTTAAATATATTATTTAAAAATTAAACTACTATTATAGCTGTACGATTATACATGTACAATGGTCATCAAATTCCTCCTATATCAATAGACACATACAAATGAATGAATGTAAAATGTCTTAATTTACGTTCTCATGTGATGTTGTGTAACTTAATGTAAAAGACTTATTGTCTTCTTCCTCTTCTATTTGTTATTAATATTATTATTATTATTATTATTACATTAAAATGCAGCAGTAATGAGGAAGACCAGTGTTCTACTTTTGCACATACTTGCAAAAAAATAATAAAATAATAATAATTTGGACAATTGATGAATTGTTCAATAAATATATCATGCAAAAAGAAAAACATCGGGTATCGGACTTACAAAACAAGACATTTAAAGATATCACCTTGGACTTGAGAAACTGGGATTGACATTTTTCATTAATTTTGAAATCATGGGAGCAAACTACCTCCTAACTTTTGATCTTTGAAGGGTAAAAACTCGGTTAGAAGTGGCTTGGTAATAAATGAACAGAACTATTTAATTTGCTGATTATGCTCAAGTAGAAAAAAGAAAATGACACCAATTAACATAATTTCAGTTGGAGTTAACTGTCCAGAACTAACACCGCCAAAGGCAAGCTGGCAGACAGACGGCACGAAGGGAACCCACAGCTTTCACTCTCTGGGTCGCTGTACGGATATCTACAGTACAGGGAACCAGCGAGGAGGCATTATCAATCCTCATCGCTGGTACTATGAAAAATACTTTCTATATCACATCAGACTTGAGACTATAAATATCAAATTTTTATTATCTTTCACACTGAAACAGATCATAGTCTAGAAATTAGTCATTTAATATCTACACTAAGTAGGTTTTCAATATTAACAAGTCAAGCAGCTGGTGGTTGAGGAAATCGACACTTTTTCTGATGTAATTTCAGTTTAATGATAATTTGTAGCAATAATGTAAACTGATTCAAGTAAACAAAGGAAATGATCTCAAACTAATGGCAGTTTTGTCTTTCTAATTGTTTTTTTAACAGTAATGTAGACATAGAAAAGACAAAGTGTCTAATCCATATCATAGTGAGTTTTTTTGGTTATTGTCTTGACTCATACATGCTGAGGGTTCCTTTGTTGTGCCTGGAAAAAACCGACACTACTACAGAAGCAGATTAAAGGGCCCTTATCTGCCTCGATGAGAAGGTCTTTCCACTGCCAGGCAGCTAGGCCAAGTACTGACCTCTGCTAACACTCATGCTCTAGCCCCTCTGTGCTAAATGCTACCTGTGGTGTCACATCTGCCCCGGGAAGTGATCCAAAACGGCAACACCCCAAGTCTCTCTGGCCCCCACGGAATTAGCAGCAACAATCCCAAGAGACCGCCTGCCTGCCTATTTCTGCCCCGACAACACTCACTCTGGCACAAGCACACACAGAAATAGGAGATACCACACACCACACGGAAGATTGCCAGCATGAAGTTGTTTGATTTTGCAGCCACAAAAACAACTCTTTGTGTGGCTAAATTTATCACCGCTCTCCGCCGCCGACACAGTATTTGTGTCTTTCTCAACAGTTCGATATCTCCTCTTTTCTTTCTCTCTCAGTGTGTGTCTGCATTGTTCTTTGTCTGCGCGTTTCCTTTCCACTGAAGGTGCCGAGGTTACCAAGGCTCATCTGTGGCCCCTTTGTCTCTCACGGCAACAGCAAGGTTTATTAACATAAATTAGAATAGCTCACAGAGAGAGTACCTTGTCGCTATGCGTTACCCACGGCAACCTCACCTCCACTCTCAATCCACCTGAGTGTGTGTCTGTGCATGTGTGTGTTTGTGTGTGAAATAAAGAGAAATAAAGAGAGAGAGAGCACACTCCCCTGCATCTAAATGTGAAACTACTCGAAACGAGGGAGACACATCCACACCCATCTCTCCCCTGTCCTGATTAAAATAAATGGTGCTATCTGCACTGCATGACTCACTACACCATGGCATTACTATCAGTAATTGAAACATCCAATCACTACTGAGCCATCAGCCTCACTGCTCTTCCCCATCTGACTTTGCGGCACCTGATTGAACACCCCACTGTATGGGAAGTAATACAGGATATGCCTATGAGTATATATGAAGAAATACAGAAGAGAAAAACTGCATCAACGTGGGCACAATTCATGTTCTTTTTTTTTTGTTGTGATATGTGTCTGAGTTAGAGCTGGAGCAATCGGTTAATTAGTTAATGGACATAAAAATAAACTATTTTGCTAATCGATTCATTGTTAATGCAAAAATGGCAGAACATGTTGTTTTCAGCCTCACAAAAATAAGGATTTCCCTCTGCTCTCTGGTTTATATTATATTTAACTGAAGATATTTACGGAACAT
The DNA here is from genome assembly GCF_000735185.1 of Notothenia coriiceps. Lineage (NCBI taxonomy): Eukaryota > Metazoa > Chordata > Actinopteri > Perciformes > Nototheniidae > Notothenia > Notothenia coriiceps. The sequence goes on from NW_011336006.1 coordinate 253,132, forward strand.
GACATTTAAAGACCCTGGACCTTGAGAAACTAGGAAAGCCATTATTCAATAATATCTGACATTTTATAGACCAAACAATTAATCAAAAGATAATTGGCAGAGTAGTCAATTATGGAAATAAAACAGGATATATTTCAATGTGTGTCTGTCTCTGTGTGTGTGTGTGTGTGTGTGTGTGTGTGTGTGTGTGTGTGTGTGTGTGTGTGTGTGTGTGTGTGTGTGTGTGTGTGTGTGTGTGTGTGTGTGTGTGTGTGTGTGTGTGTGTGTGTGTGTGTGTGTGTGTGTGTGTGTGTGTGTGTGTGTGTGTGTGTCTCTGTGTGTGTGTGTGTGTGTGTGTGTGTGTGTGTGTGTGTGTGTGTGTGTGTGTGTGTGTGTGTGTGTGTGTGTGTGTGTGTGCGTGCGTGCGTGCGTGCGTGCGTGCGTGCGTGTGTGTGTGTGTGTGTGTCCCACTGCTAACATCCTAAGCAGAGATCCGGGGAGAGTCGGGTAGCCTCATTGATTGGTGTTGATTCCATCTGGGCAGCGAGCAGCGACTGACAGTGGATCTAAGCTGCTGCGAAAGGCAACCATTAATCTTGGTCCCGTTTAAGCAGCATGTATTAATTTATGTCATTTTTACTAAGTCAGCCAGGGAAGAGCGCTTGCCATTTTACGTTTGACTGTTCATCGAAGGCGGGGGGGTTCCTTTTATACAACCACAGCATGCTGCCAACACGCCACTTACACCGTAGTGGCAGGGTGCCAGAGAAATGAGATCCCACACCTCAAATTAAAGGTTATCAGCTGCCAGGGCAACCACCTCCATCAAATCACCCACAAATCTGCATGTAGGAGGTCGATTTTTGATATAAAAAAGGAAATGTCTCTTCAGTTAAACAGAGGGGGGAGAATAGGTGACATGGTGTGCATGTAAGCAAACAGATTTAATATGAGATATAAAAAACTAAACTGTGTAATTCAGAGGTAGTTGGAGTACACAGTTGGAGCCTCATGAACATATCAGTAATAAGATCTGCAGGTGTTTCAATGCCAACAATATGAGGATATATCCACCGGTCCTACTGCGTGAGGCAATTCCACCAGACTGTGGAAAATCCAATCATATCCAAACAGCACCAATAAGAAAAACAATGGCTGAGGCAATTGCAGCAGCAATAATGTCACCAGAGCTGTTTTGTAGACACTAAAAGCTGCTCCAGAGACAAACATCTGATAAAAAAAAACTCCACTCTGCCATAGAGCAAATTTCCTCTCTAAAGCAATTTTATATTCGATAAGTGGGAAGGCATTCTTAGCGTAATGGATCTGAATATGATCTCTGTCAGAAAACTAAGAACAGCCCTGTATAAAAGCCCGGTTTGCAGAATGGCCAGTACTGCTGCATCAGATAACCAGATTGAGAAGAGCAGGAAACAAAATATAGATAGAGATGCAATGCATTAATTTTTCTGTTGAGTAGTTGAACTGATAGATATCTGTTTCTCCTTCTTGCTATTTACATGAAGGTGAATTGTGAAAAGAGTATGTGGAGGGACAAATAGTTTACTGAAATATTAAACAGACAGGGACACACTTAACTTGCGTGCATGCAGAGACAACAAACAGATATGAACACTTTGGTTAACTGAAAATAGCTGATACAACTTCCATTACAAAATAAGCAAAAACCAACATAAAACACACCTAGCGACCCTAGCTTTGCTCACTCAACACACACACACACACACACACACACACACACACACACACACACACACACACACACACACACACACACACACACACACACACACACTCGCCATACGTCGCCACACAGAGTATGACCATTCTACATCCAGATCTGTTATCACGGCTAATTACAACTCCCACCTCAGATATAGAGGGCTGTAATTAGCCTCTTAAAACATGATTAACATGTCTCAATTAAGCCAGTCAACATTTGCATAATATATTAGCTGTCCTAATTGCGAGTGAGTTTATACCAGAGGACAGGAAACAGCAAAAACACACGCTGTTGCTTCTGAAGTGCACTGATACTGTAGAGAATATAAATATAGAGGAAATGTCAGTGGGTAAAATGGAATCCAGTCTATTTATGTTTGATATAACTCACTGTAGAAGCAGAGATAAACTTAAAACTATACACATCCCCGCAAAGACTGCTTCGAAAAATATATGACTTGTTTATTATTATTCACTGTGAGAAACGTTTCTGCTAAGTGGAGAAATAGTTTCCTATAAACACGCAAATCAAATCCCAGCAACATTTTCTAAGGAAAACTTTGCACTCGTTTTGGAAGTTATTTATTCAAAGTCATTTATGAGAGAACAGACAGAGTCCTGTTCAGTCTTATTTCCGTGGAAACTAAAACATGGGGGGGATAAACTGCTGCTTCGGCACTTCCAAGCCGGGGACAGATATACAGTCTCCCAGCCGCGCGGGGAAACCAAGGACATAGCCATTAGTTTCAGGACAGCGCCACATTGGAAACTAATGCCTCCATCTGTCACTGGAGATGAGAGGAGAGTAACAAAGAGAGGCAACACTAACCCCTGAACTCATCATGGACAGCCATGTCAATTAAATACTGAAAAACAGCAGCACTGGGAGCCATAGTGACCAGTCCATCCACCGCTTCATGGGAGCTCAACTAGTACCTCCATCAACGTTTAACGATAATGTTACAGGAAGTGCCATAAATAGTCATTTGACATTTTATCATCATGCAGCTTTACATTTATCTCCAGCCTACTGACTACAGTTAAGACCGATTGATGATAAATCAATTTGTTAATTTTACGAAAATGTGCAACTTAAGTGATTAATTATGTCTTTTTTGTTGCAAAAAGCCAAAGTTGTGTTGTTTTCAGCCACTCGGATGGTGATGATTTGCCGCTTTTCTCTGTTTTACATTACTGTAGGTTGACTATTTCAAAATGTTGCACTGCTTGGTCAGACAGAACAAGAAATGTAGAGTCAAATTGGTCTTTTTTTTCCAAGGTTATAGACTAAAGGCGCTTTTCCACTGCAGCACGTAGCACGTTGTTTTTTGCTTTTCCACTAGGGGTATTTCCGGCTGAATATGCTAAACTAGTGACGTAAACACTCTCGACTGCTGAATGGTCAGAGAGAATCGCTGGCAAGGGGGCTAAAACTACAACAAAATGAACATATTTTACCGTGATTTAATTGTAATACACGTTTCAAAATGATGCCGAAGTAACAACATACTGATACGGGTCTGCAGACAAGACGGCAGACGGAAAAACCTTTTAAAATGCGTGTTTTCTGAATGGAGATCAGAGCGATCAGGCTAAGCTAACGTTGTATATGCTCCGTCTACACTCACAACAACGGCCTACAGACATAAATAAACCAGCGACTGTATTCGCCATGACACAGACAGTCTGTGGTTTGTACTTGTTTAACTTTTGTCTAGTTTCTGAACAGATATGAGGAGCTGTGAGCTCTGAGTGCTAACAGCTAACGGCTGATGTTTTGGTTTTGTGGTTCGCATTGAAGATGACGTCACGGCAGTTTTACGCAGCGTCACTCCGCCCGCCGATCAGCCGATCGCCCCGCCTACACTGCGTTACTATAGTTACTACCCCAGTTGGTAAACTGTAATGGAAACGCAGCATAAAGTGAGCCTGGCCTACCAAGGCCTAACCATACCGTAATAAGCCGTGCTAGGTCCTGCAGTGGAAAAGCGCCATAAACGATTTCTCATTTAAACAAGAAAGTAAGTGGCAGACTAATCAATAGTGAAAATAATTGTTAGTTTAAACCCTTCTCAAAGCAAAGCACTTTCAGGACAGTTATCGAAAGAAATGTCTAACGATGAAAACTACTTCTACCAAAAGATCCATGGTAGGACCCTTGAAAGTGACCAGACCAGGACAACTGATTCAGCAGGTCTACAGCTTTGATAAGTTCAAGCGGTGTAATGCATTATCCGTCTGATCACATTAGTCATGCAGGAGCTCTCCATCTGACCCGAGCGAGCATGGGGGTAATGTGAGGCTACTGACACAGAGTGGCCTGACCAAACAGTCCCAGGCCCACAGATAGAGAGACACAGAGAGGGAGAGAGGAGGAGAAACAGGGAGAGTAGGCCTGAAATCTGACACCCAGAAACACTGACTTGGTGTCTGGCTTCTCTTACTTAGTCAACCTGTACGTGCCAGCTTCCCTCGCTGTAATGGTTCCACGCAAACAAAGAAGCTCTCCAACTCTCTTCACAGGATGTGAAGCAAACACAGGAAAACAAATTCTAAGTGCTTCTCAGGAAACTGTAAAAACAATGATGATAGCTTTTTTTATGTGTCAAGGGGCCGGTAGTCAGGACAAACATGAAATACAACACTGGCGGCCAAAAGGAACGTCTGTGAGTGGTAACTCAAACCTCCGCCGCTGGTTTTCCATAAGCCAGCGTGCAAACCTGAGCTTGTTTAAGCTTGCTAAATACTCTCTCGTCGTGACACAGGCCCGACCCCGGCACAAATATACAGGGAGCGGGGTGGGGTGGGGTCATCAGTTAAGGCCTGCTCTGTCTGCTATTGGCATGCACTCCCGCCTTGTTTGTCAGCTGCTTGCCAATGGACACCTCTCTGCTGCAATGTCCCATATTGCTGCTGTCAACACTCACACAACACTGATATACCATGAGGAGGAACAGGCACCACACGTGAATAACTACATGCAACAAATGATATATGATCTAAAGAAATGTCTCCTCTCTTCAGTAAAAGATTGAGGAGAAGCTGCTTTAAATCTGAACTGCTGCACTCGTCTCCTCCTGCTCGCACTTCTTCTCAAAGACACTCTGACTGCAACAATGTAAAAAGCAAGGAGAAGCTGACTCTTTGTAAAGAATATAAAAAAGACCTGACAAATTACAGGCTGTACTCCGCTCGCATACACTGCACTCAGCACATTTGGCTGTAAATGCCATGGTGAAGGTTTGAGTCATTTTCTCTGTCACTGCAGTGAAAGGATTTTCAGTTTCGTCTGCACAAACCTCCTATGGGCGAAGATGAGCCGCAGCTCAGCTCTTCAAACATCGACAGGGAGGACAGAGAGAGGCAGCCATTAAGGCTCGATTCTCATAAATTGCTCGGGTTATTCTTAACTTTTAAATGCTTTTCTTTCTTTATCAAAACAACGCAGTTATTTACGACCTGCTGATTTGTGGCTTGGGGCATTCCTTTCAGAAACCCTTTCAGTGAAAATAGCGGATCCAATACATAAAAGAAGAGAGAGTTGAAATATGTTCATTTCCAAACTTGGTCCTAATTTGCAGGCTGAGGGGAGCCTCTCTCTCGTCACAAGCTCTGTGAAATCTCGGGTTGCCAAGAACGGTGGGAAGAGAGGAGAGGCAGGGGGAAAAGCCAGGAAAAGGTCCAAGTCACTTTGTTCTTCTTTTTGGAAACGAACTCTGGTTGAACCCAGGGAGACGCCAGACAGTTTACAAAGAGCCAGGCATTACTCTCTCACTTTTCCAAGCCTTGCAATTTAGAAACAGGGCCCCAACCTACTGTGGCTTCCTCCTAACAGACAGCACTCTTCAGCTTTCAAATCTGGTGAATATCCCAGAGTGTCATTTGTACTTTTTTTGTTTTGAAAACCTGTGCCAAACTCTGACTCATACAAATTAAATGTGGGTGAATAAGAGTTTATGTGAAATTAGGAAAAATGGTTTTCCCTCCACACCAGCTCTCTATTTTAAACATCATGGCTCTGACTGCGACCAGACAAAGCGACAGGGCTATCTCAGTAACCTCAAAGACAGCTTTAAAGTTGTGTTCACAGATAAGGTTGAATTGGATATTTTCTTTTATTTCCTCCCTTGAAAAGCCACCTCTTATGAACCAGCGTTCTGCCACATCCCTCAGAGAATATTCCCAGGCTTTCATCATGTGAGCTACTCTTCTTTTAATCTGCTGTTAAGTGAGTAATAATTCACACATTCCCTTTCGTGACTTTGACCCATGTTGCAAACATAAACAGAAAATCCCTCTGACCTGCATCTGCATTTTAAAACAGCTCACTTAGCAACACTTTCAAATTGGGCAAAGGAAAACAGACAGAGAGGGGGGGGGGAGAAAGCCCAGCTACAGAAAGGCCCAAATGTCGGCATGAAAACACTCCTGTCCAATGACAGCGCCTCATCTGGGGCCAGTGTTGTTCCCATGCATGGTGTGTGACATTAGTAAGGGAAACATGTCAGAAATCATAAGATTCTTAATTTTTTTTAGCCAAGTAAATTACAGTGGCTTTGAGAAAAATGTGACAATGATCATGGTCTATATTATTTTTCTTCTAAAGAAATAATTGATATTATTCATAAATAATATTTTCAACACTATCAGTAAGTGCAAGCAGACAAAAAAAAAAATCCAGCAAACAAAAGAAACTTCTTACCTGTTTTCTCCTTAATTTCACACAAGACGTTGAAGAGAGCTGGTTTCATTCTGTGGCAGTTCAGTGCATGTTTCCTAAAAAGAGGACAGGACATCCCTTTCCAGATCAATATTCAAACAAGTGTCAATAGTAACAAAGTCGCCTAAAAGATTCCTAAATAAAATAAATTGATTATGAAGATGATCTTTTTTATATTTTTCTGCTGTTTTCACCTTTTAGATGTAGCTTAATTTTAAAACACTCAGGAGCCAAAGCAATTAAAATGTGAATCATATTTAAACTGAATCCATAGTCTTTGAATGAAATTATTTTAGTCACATAAATACACTATTAGAAATGTAAGTATTTACTAAACTAAATTAAACCAGTTACCCCTGTAACATGTTAACATGTAACATGTAACATGTTAACATGTTACATGACTCATATGTATTTTCTATTACATTTATGATAATTACTGAAAAAAACTAGTCCGTGGTCAAACCTATAGGAAAGGATCTGCAACATGTTATTACAGCAGAGGATTCCAGCGTAAGCTCCTTTGTAACAAGGTAGAAGTGTTTGAGTGCCAACTGCTCCACAGTTTAAGAAAACTGAAAAACAGATCATTCTTATCTACAATAATCGATAGTTTTGATGAACAAAATTACCCCAAAAGTTGTTATAAATATTCAAATATAAACCGTGGCAAGTTTTTGTTGTATATTTTTCGCTTTCGCGCAGCCACGGCACTTCATTGGGCGTAATTGTTTTCATTTAGAGACACAAACCACAATGTTATTATCTCCCCCGACATCCCCAACAACATTGGCTAATATTTCCGCTCTCTGGTTGATTGAAGTGTTTTTTGTGTAAATCCTTACCTCGCCTGTGCTTCGTCTAAGCTTTGGTCTGTGATGGTCATTATTTGCTGTAATATGTCTCCGATGTCTTGCTTTCTTCCCTCTCCGTCCGTCCCCGCCGTGCCATCCTGCATATGCTGCGCCAGGCCGGGGTGTCCGGCCATGCCTACCCCGTGGGAGTGCATCAACCGAGTCTGATCGTCCATCCTTGACCACCGTCCCTGCTGCCTTGACTCCAACTTTTAAATTTGAATAGCAAGAGGGGTAAAAAGAAGAGAAAATATCCTCGGAAATTCCTCTGGATTCCTCTGCGTCTCTCTGAGCTCCGACACTCCTCCTTTTTCCTTGGTAAGCTCTTCTGGATTTGGGAGGAGGGATACTGACAAACCCTTTCCCTGCTCTCTCTCTCTCTCTTTCGCTCTCTCTCTCTCTCCCCCCCTCTCTCTCTCTCTCTCTCTTTCTCTCTCTTCGTGTCTCTCCCAGCTGGTTTAGGTGAAATCTGATCTGAATCGCTGCTTTTGGCTTTGGCCACTCCTGCACCGCTACTGTAGGGAAGAAAAAAAACAGGATTGAACATTAAAGGCTCCTAATGTGATTAAAAGTGGAGCGCGTTGAGCTCCTCTTATAAAACCTCGGATATGAAACGAGAGTTGATGCGCTAAAACACGCAAAAGAGTCAACTTGCCTTGGAAGGTTTGGGACACAAACTAACCAACAATTGTTATTGTTTCGCTTATGTCTGGTAACTGACTCATAATCAGAGTATGGATGGAAAGCCTCCGCCCCTCGAGCCACGATTGGAGAAGAAGGAGCGTGCAAGTCCCACCTCGGTCCTCTCCGAAAACGTCAATCATCCTCCTCGGGAAGGTGGGACACTGTAATAAACATAAAGAGATGTGACCGGACCGGGTGGCTATACAGTGATGGATAGAGAGTGAATATGTAGCCTAATAAATAATTGTGAGTGGCAGTGAAGCTCTGACCCAACAGGACAGCATGGTGGTGCTTATGGAAGACACTCTGTCATCCTGACTATATATTTTCCAGCTGAATATTTACATCCTTGTAATCAGTCAACGCAATAATAAATCAAGATGAATTTATTAGTTTGTGGGAAGCACTTTTACAAGCCTTTTGTTGTAACACGGGACCATAACAGTTGTTATAGCAAATGCACCGTGCCCCAGCCTTCTATTTAAACATCCTGATGCGGTTATATGGAAAAATAATTAAAGGGTATGTCCATCAAGTTTACACATGAAATACTTTTTAGATGTTACTGAAAATGCTACTCCATTTGTGAGGGGAAAACGTTGTTTCAAGCATTTTATGGCTCTAGGGAGCTGTGCAAAATTTTACAAATTGCCTCAAGTGATGTCAATTTAGTCTATTGGGTCTGAAGACTATATATTTGAAAATAAAAACACATCTCGACGTGTGAAGTTAGAATAAATTCATCAAACCTTTATAGCTACTCCTCCCTTCTTGATGCTAGCACAAGAAGTGATAGTAGGCTAGTGGCCAAACCGTGGAAATACAACTTCCGGCCAAATGTTGCCATTTAGCCATAAAAGGCTTAAGACGCCTTAAATCAGCAAAACACATTTTAAAAATGTAAATCATAAAACAGGTTGGTTCAGGTGAATGAGCTCGAGAATAAGCGACTAGGAGGCGGCTTTTAATAATACTTTGGTGTGCTAGATCTTTGGGCCCAATGGTTGCTGAAGATCACGCACAACGCAAGTCATTTTATATCAGGAAATCGTCTTCGTGCAATCATGCGCCACTGATCAACTTTCACACGCATGAACGGGACTCCGCCCCCAATGCTTTATCTATTTCTCTTTATACGGTGTTGGAGTTGCATTGTTGGTAGATACCAGGTTTGGAAAAGGAAGAAGAATCTTTGGAGAGGTAAATACAATCATTATCTATTGTTCTACGAATCAATTTGGACCCTTTTTCGATCAAATATTCATTGTGAGTCTGACAGTGTTAGCGCAATGCTACAATTGCTTAGTACTATTTTAATCGTTAAAGAAATACCAAAATTGTACTTGTTCTAACTCATTGATTTTGAATGTTGTTTTAAAATCTTACATGGCAAGATTAAGAATACTGTGTTTGGTTTAACATCTGCCAAAATAAGCAATTTCATTAATACAAATGACTGTTTGTTGCATTCCCAAAGCAAACCACAACCTACAACCTGCATCCAACATGTAATATTTGTATTGCATCTAAACTATCCCCCATTAACAACAAAATCTCAATCATCATATGGATATGCTGCAGTTCTGTGCCTCAGAGTCTGGTCTCTGCTTTATCCAAATGCTTCCTTTCCTTCTTTTACTGGCCGGACAGAAATCGATCAGTCAGTTTTCTCATTACGTACTGAATAGGGAGGTAGGGCAGTAATTGTCACAAGGGGCAGGGTGAGGTTGAGGGTAGTGGTGGTGATAATGTCTGACACTAAGGAGCTGCAAGACTGCACAGTACAGCCCTGAAATGGAAGTCTGCAGTCCAACAGCCATTCTGCTTTATTTTATACCCTATTTAACAGGACCATAATGACCGGAGATTATCTTTGTGTTGTAGACCTTACAGGAGAAGCTGGTTCAGTGGAAACATGCATACTCTAACGCTTGAAAAAGATATTCATCAAACATGACAAAAAAAATTATTCTTATATGTTTTAACCCAATCATCTCCAAAACAGACAATAATAAACCACAATTTGAGGTTAGTTCTTCAAATCCAGATCAATACCTCGCACACATCAGTCTTTTTAGGCTCGATTTTAAAATGGGGGATTCATAGATTAGTGTGAATTATGATGTAAATAGCTCGTTCCTTTTTGCTTTAAATTCTAATTTTTTCCATGAATTCAATAGGCTGAAATTGCCTTACTGCTTGTGGATGCTTTTGGTAAAGTAAACTCTGAATAGAATAAATAAGACCTTGTTTGTGGCACTGATTGCTGTATTTAAAAGAAAAAGTGCAGTCTTAATGAAAGTGAAAGAAAATCATCTGACATTGCATATTTTCCGTCAATTAAAACTAAATGTGTTGTTGCGGCATTAATAATCCTGCAAATAAATAAGAAAAAGAGGGATTTGATTATAATTGCAAATTAATTTTGATGTAAAAATATTCTCATAAATAGTAGATGTTTTTTCTCCAGAAGTTGCAGAGTTGTTTTTCAGGGAATAAAAATGTTAATGCCAAGCATGTCAGTATTCCCAATAGAAATGTGAACTAGTTGAGTTTGTTGAGTTGTGTTTACCATCATCCAGTGAGGCTGCCCTCATTAATATGGAATAAGGCAGAATGTACCATGGATTATAATGCACTTGTGATCAGAAAATGGCTGCTTTAGTGTTAAATTGTTATCTGCACTAACATAATGTAACAACGCATGTAATGTGTTTGATTGGTTTATTCAATATACCATCAACAAGCAGTATAGAAACACTTTATAAAAGCTAAAACATTTTAATCTTAAATTATTTTGTTACATTTATTGTTTTTTCTATGTAATTGCCAATAAGTAGCGCTTGAAAACACTATAAATCGAGCTGTATAAAGCATTTATCCACACATGTATAAAGTATTCATAGGTAAACTCAATAAAACATAATTTCATATAACTAAAACTATGAAATGTTTTCAAGCATTCAATAACTGTTTATGGGTGCTTTGTATAGAGGAGTTGAAAAAGCCTTATATCTGCTCTACTCTACAAGACGGTGTGTTATAGAACATGTATTAGTAGTTATAAACTAAACTGCTTATACTGTAGATGCTCAAAATGGGTCTCTAAAATAAGTGTTAGCAGAGGTCTTATAATCAAAAAAATCCTCAAAGCTTCATAACAAACATCATAAGTTAAACCCACATAGACTCCACAGCAGTGGTTCTTCTAGCAGGACCCGGGTCAGACTGCTGCTCCCAGAGAGCTGCAGGTCAGAGCAGGGTAAGTTATGTATGAGCCAGGAACAAACTGAGGGAGAGAGCAGCAACTGCAAGGCACATCTCTCCAGGAAGTAACCTTGATGAAAAATGCAGTTGTTTGCAGCTCTTGGCGTCCCTCAGGCATGAATAAAGTGAGGCCCAGACAGAGAGAAAAGACCTGGGCTCAGCTTGAAACTACTCACTGCTGAAGAACACACACATCGGCCAGCATTAGGAGATGGGCACGAATTAAACTTTAATCACACCTCAAATAGATTAAGCGACAGGAGCCGAGTCAGCAATTCCAAGCCCTTGCTCTGCCTCTGTTGACCACCCCCCTTTGAAATAAAATTAAATACTCACAAGTTCCAGTTTCTTTGCACCTCGGATGAGTTTTTAAGCAAAAGGGGGTACTTGAAACAAACCTGAGGAAAACCTGCACAGCTGCCCCGGTGTTAATGTGAAGTTATAAATCATCTCATTAAAGGGTTGCCTCGGAGATTTAGTATCGCTCCTCCATGAAGTTAAGCGACTTGCTAGAGACATATTAATTGTCAAACGTCATGCAGCAGAGGTCAAGACATCCATTTAGTCATATATGTTTTATACTTTTACTGTACTAGAAACATGTCAACAAATAATAGAGAGGCATTTCAAGATGTTTAAACCCTTCATCATATTACAGCTTTTCCTATTGTAGTGATTGTAAAGGCTTAAAATAACGATCGTGGCCACTATAACACAATTCTTAGTCTTACAGCCTACAGACGTGACTTGACTCTGGCTCATTGTCACTGTAATGGCATGAGTGGGACACTTGAACAAAACCGAGCCATCTTTATTGTAGTTTCATCTGTGCTTTATGCTGTGCCAACTGAAAATGTCAACTGCAAAAAATACAACCTATTTCCATAATGCAACGGAAAAGCGTCTTTCATTACATGTTTCCTTTCAGGGCTAGAGCCCCAATTTCATTTTGCAAGCTTTATGAAAAATGTGTAGCTTCCTGATGACACCATTATTTAACTCCCTTAACAGCAACAGAAAACATTAACTGTTTTTACTGGATGAGTAATACTCATGATGAATCTGAGGATGTGTAAAACTGACATACACCTTCAATTCAGTTGTGGCAATGACCATAATGCATTTTTTAGTAACCACTTGAAGATAAAAAGCTTTTTTCAAAGAGGTTTTTTCTTCAGGAGAACAAGTAATGTGATGTTACCGCTTTCTTTGGTCTTTCAGTTGAGGACTAGTCAGTTAAAAATTGAGATTGTATGCTGCGCTTCCTTGTTTTTTAGAATAAACAAGTTCCTGCTTCAGCCCGGCAGGATTTTCCTGTATCGTGTTGCTATTATGATCATTTTTAGTGTGGATGATCTGGATGTATCTGTGTGTAGCTGCGGCTGGGTCAGGGTGAAGGATGACTGATATGAAGGGGTTGACCTGTCACATAGCATTTGACTTACCATCCTTGGAACAGGATAAAAGGGGAGCCAAATGTCAAGTGATACAAGTGACGCATCCTCACTCATTCACACACACACACACACACACACACACACACACACACACACACACACACACACACACACACACACACACACACACACACACACAGAGATAGAAGGTTGAGGAGATTAATGTTTTATAATAAAACCTAAAAAACCCACCAGCCATTCTGTGGATAGCATGTAAATACAGTAAGCTTATCATTTCCGTGAAATAATAAGTCACCAGTGGCACTCAGTGTGCTTCAGCCACAAGATTTCCATGCCCTTTTCCGTGAGTGTGTCTGTTCTTGCTGTAGGGCCCCTGTAAGCCCTTGGACCTCTTGGCAAAGCATGGGCTGTGCCTGGTGGGGGGAGATGTGACGGATGCCGGAGCCTCGGAGCCCGCTAGCTGCTCTGTGAATTTTCCCAGACTCATTTGCATTCATAAAGAGCCTGCTCCTTGTCACAGAATGTTTTATTTTTTAGTCTGGCTCCAAAATCCTGTGTGACTCCTGGTGGGAGTGCGCCGGGAAAATCCGACTGTCAAAGACAACAAGATGTATGAATCCCCGTGTCAAACAAGTGTGGCTTCAACGATGACAGATGGAGGAGAGCTGTCCCTCCGTCAATCAGTAGGCTTCATTTTGGAATAAATAAATCTGAATTTCTTCCCCTCCCATAATTACAAGTGTTGCTTTATTTGACAGCCCTCTGTGTTTGTTGATGGGAGTGTGTCTGCTGGTGTGTGTGTGTGTGTGTGGTGTGTGTGTGTGGTGGGCAGTGGCACTGACCAGGTGACAGCTTGATTTAATTCCATATGGAAGTGACTGCAGTGCGGGAGTGCAACTTTTTATTCTAGATTTTTAATCAAGCTTTGGTGTACACATGGAACAGCAGGTGAACGTAAACATGCAATTAAATACAATTAACTTCCAAATTCTCCTTTCTACTCATGCACCTGATGTCCTCGAGCAAAATGCTGCATGTTGTTCTGTTTACACTCTGACCTCTTGTAGATGAAGGGCAGGGACTTCACAAGGAAATCTGGGGCCCATTGTCTTTATTTTCTTCTAAAGAAAACAAACACAATGAGCTGCTGCTACTCGAGGACCCGAAACATTCAATTCCACTGTTTTTTTTTGTAACTACACACGGCTTTGAAAAGCTTTTCGTTTTCCCAACAACAGTAGGAAACAACAGAGCAAGTTGAATGTGAGCGACACAGATTCCCTAAACCTCAAAGAACACGGTGCAAGCGGAGGATGATAAAAAAGGAGAACATCTGGTGAGCCGAGCACAGTGCCAGGACAAGACAAAGCCATGTGTCTGGCAAACACATACCTACACACATACCCAAACACACACACATCCAAACATTTATTCATGCATGCACACACAAACCCGCCTGCCCCCAAACTTGCAAACAAGCACAAAAAAATCTCCCCCACACACACACACAAATACATGCACGTTACACTCTTTGTGCTGGCACTCACACACAGCAGGGTGCAGTTAGAAAGAAAGAAGAAAGAAAGAGTAGGATGTGATTGGAGAGTCCGCTGTTCAGACAAGACTAATCTGCATACTCAGAGGCTTAGAAGTGAATATGCATGAGAGAATAAAACGATATGCCTTCAAGCAGACCACCCGTTCTCTTTGGATTACTGTGCCCACCTCCGAGCCTTTTTTCTTCTTGTTGGCGTGCAATCAAGCTGATTTAGTGTGCACTGGCTGATGGTTTCATACTACAGATTGGACTTAAGAAGTGTTAACCTGTCGAGAAAAAAAACACTGTCTTCAAAGCAAAAGGAACATATAAAAAAAAAAAGGTTCAACATTTGAAAAAGATTATCCTGAGGTGTTTTTGCGCATATTTTCAGGCCTGATTTGGTGGAAATAAGGTTTCAACTGTATAATGAACCTTCTTGGACTTTGCATTTTTATAATCCCAACACTTTTAGATGTACTGCACCTGCTGCATACAACAAGGTACAAAGTGATCTTTAGCTTCAAAACATAGTGGCATCTATTTAGTCCAGGATGTGTGTTTGCAAATGTTTTATCAGATTTTCCAATGTGAATCTGATATATGAGCTTTTATGTTAATCGTTCCAACTGTGTTGCTCATATTCTTTGCCAGACGTCCCTTGTTAAATAGACATTTAATGTCAATGGGACAAACCTGCTCAAATAAAGGCTAAATACAATGAAATAAAACGTGAAGACGAACTGAAGACAGGAAAGTAAATCAGGAGAGAATGAATATTTGTAAGAACTGCGCAGTATTAGACACAGAGCCCTGATGACCCATCAAATATTTAAGAAATGTCTTCTGGAACCAGGAATTCATATTTCAAACTTGCTCTAAGACTGTCTTCTCCAATGAATGAATATTTCATTTCAGAAAAGAGAGTTGCCCTGAAAGGCACCATTACCAAACCCTAATGTCAGGGGGAAAGCATTCTCCACATTTAGTTGGAAGTTAGGGTGAAATGATAAGAGCCGTCCATGCGTAACACAATCTGATGGGGTTATGCATTGGCATCACATTAGCATAGCCTGACGGTGTGTGTGTGTCCCAAATGACTGCAATAGGAAACTAGGGGAATTCAATTTATCATCTCGCTCATCTGGTGAGAAGGAACAAAAGTCTGAAATGTTTAAAAACTCAGCGCTGACACAGTCAGTGCATCAACGTGCAGAGAACAATCTGATCTTTTAGGGAGTGATCTAATTTTAGCAAAGACAGGTAGTTCTTTATCTATTTTCAGGCTAAGAATATCCCAGTTCACACAACAAGAGTCCTGCTGGAGATACCTTCTCACTGAATTAAATTTGTAAGCAAGTGAAAGGTCCGGTTTCAGGAACACAAAGGCAGGCAGTGGTGGAAACTATAATGACTTAAATACAGCGTTTCAGTACATTTTTTAGATACTTTATACATAACTCCACTACCTTAAAAAGGATCCTGTTTTCCTATATTTCTTCCTGAAGCTCTGTAAATGTGGATGTGTAATGTAAGGCAAACTATTTCTTCCTGAATAGGTAAAGTGACTGTCATATCTTCTGACTTGTTCATATGGGTGCCTTCAAATAATGTGTAATGTGCTTACATTCTCAATCTTAGCATTCCTACAACCTGCATATTAAATAGGATTAAAGCAATTTAAAGTCTTCTTTCAGTTTTTTTCAAACCAAAACGTTTGAAGGTTTATTTTAGCCTTCCTGAGAGTTGGATGGGTTCATCTGTATATTACATTTTTGCATCTGCAGCAAAAGTAAAACGTTGATGAAGTAATGTTTTTGAGAGTGCAGGAGGAAATCTGATCAATCACCATGCTGCAATTAAACCGGGGCTTGAGAGTAATCAGGCTAATGCGACACATGCAACCGCTTTGATTTCCTGCCTTCAATCTTTTGTGTGTGTGCACAGTCACTGCCCTGCATGTCTTACTGCAGCGTGTACACCGAGAGGATCGGAGAGGTCATCCCTGAGCAACTACACCTGCTTTTTCTTCCTCTCTAGAATTTTCCCTGCTCGTACAGAAAGAAAAAGAGAGGGCAAGAAAGAGATATCCTTGGTTTGGAAATAGTTAAAGCCATAAAGACGTACAGTACCTCAGCCCTGACCCCATGCCCTCCTAGGTATCCCCCTGCGCGGAATTCTTATTCCCTACCAAACTGACAAAGTGTTTTTAATCTTTTCTTTCCCTCTCTCCTGGAGATTGGGGAAACAAAAATCAATAGCTCCTGGCAGGCGATCTAGCAGGCTGGTGAATTACAGGGTCTGCGCTGCAGCCAGAGCGCTGCATCATAGGGGCCTTGGAATGAGAGACCTTGGGAGAGGTATCAGAGACACAGGAGGTTGCAGGGTCACTCTGGGTCCGCAGTCTGAGGAGCCGGGTATTTACTGCCTAGGCCAGCTCGCCGCGATGAAAAATAACTGCCACACTGAACAGAGAGAGGGATGGCCGGGGTGAGAAAGATGGCGGGAGAGACAGATAAGACAGACGGAGAGGAAGAGAGAGAGGTGGTGCATATACGAGCAGATGAAGTCTTGGGAGACTTTGCTGTGATTTGTGTGTACTCCCCTCATGTGCTATGTGCAGTACAGGTATGATGTCAAGCAGAAGACTAATGTGGTTTTTTCCCCCCTTCTCCCTCCCAAATGGGAAATGATTCATTAGCGTTTGGTTATTTAGAACGTGGCAGCGCAGGCCGATCAATATGCATGGGCCCATCTGTCAATACGTGATTTCTGCTGGTAATTAGCTGATGTGGGCCAGTGGTTGTGAATATTGCCTGGCAACTGACAGCCTGGTTGTTTCTCTCATCACTGGGGGGTGCACAGGTGGTAGTAGCTCACTGCCGATCGATAAAATACTGTGCTTCAAGGTCCAAACCAGGTTCATAAAGACATCATCCATGATAATATATGGAGTAAAGAGTCATTTCTAAATTTTCATTAATTCCAGTATGAAGGAGGGTGTAGATTTATGCTCAAAAAACCAAAGTCATTCAATCATGAATCATAAATAATAACAATGAAAGTTGAGGTTTTACATAAACTTTGAACAGCTACTTGTGTAAACATACATTTGCTCCAGAGGTGGAAATTGCATCTCAGGCACTATGAAAATGTGTCAAATCACTCAATTATAACAACTCGAGACAGCTGGCAGCGAGACAATTAGGAGTGTGAAAATGATAATGATGATTATGATGAACAAAAAAATTAATTGCTTTGTTTTCAAACCGAGGCGATATTTACAGTCTTGTGTGCAACCCCTTGTCTGTTCATGGCTAACGTTCATTTCTTGGTTAGTTGGGTAACCCTCAACTGGATTCAATTAAAAAAAGTCAAATCATCGCTGAAAAACTGTGTCAACAAATATAGAGATTTGGGAAAATTCTGATAAAATGACATTTTTTATTTTAAAATCTTGAGAAATGTCTGGTAAATGTACTGTCACCATCGTTGAATTATTTAACAGGGCCCACCAGGCACAGGGGCCAAAGGGGTCAAGAGCCTCTGTTTGAAAGGGCTGTTAACAGCTCTAGTTGGAAAGTCAATCAAACGAACACAAAGACAATGCATACAACCACAAAGAGACAGAAAGGAACCACAAAGAATCCTGAATTGACAGAAAGTGAAACAAAAAACAGCCACAGAGATACGTCAAAAACCACAAAGAAACACACAATTATCTAAAAGAGACACTAAACAGCCACAAAGACACTCAAAATAACTCCAAAGCTAAGCAAAACCACTGCAAAAAGATGTATATCTGAATAGTAATTGTTAATAATCACAAACTTGGTGCACAATCTAATTCCCATAAAATGATTGTCATAAAGCCGAGAACAGGGCAGGTTTTAAAAATTATGGAAATTCACAGTTTTTACAGGATAGCGACAATGTGAACTAGGCAGTTTGAACAAAAGCTAATTAGTCATACCAGAATCATTGGAATCTTTTGATTCACTTACAGATAAACTAAACCCATTTTCGTAATTAGATTAATTGATCTTGTTTTGGCTTATAGTTGCTTTTCATTACACTTGTAGTAGCTCTTTAAGGAGTAAATTGAACGGGATAAAAGTGATGTCAATAACACAATACTATTCATCCAACTCGAAGAAAATAATCTGGTGAAATGTGCCTCAATTAAACTATTTCTCTTCACCTGAGCCATTACATGTTGTATTCCTTCATTTTACCCTCACAGTATATGTCTAAGTTCATCAGATCACTCAAACAGAGAAGCCAACGAGCATAAGGTGGTGTAAACCTCTGCAGAAGGATGCCTCTCTGTCTCTCTTTGGCATTTGCATATTAGAGTGTTTTCTGGGGAAAATGAGCTGTAGAAATTAATTCAGGATTAATTGGTGCCTTTATCTCGTTAGGACAATCTAATTTAGGGGATGATGGAATTGTTTAGACTCCCTTTTGCATAATTGGATTGCGGTGAATGGCTGTCATTACCGTCTTTTTAGCATCGTCTGTGGGCCCCCTCTCTCTCCTGCCGGCCCCAGCCTCATAAAGAGCGATGATGTGTTACGCCAGTGTTTTGCTAACCCCTGGAACACACCAAGCAAGCTGCAAGAGGCAAGCATGTGGCTAACCGCGCAGCAGTGATTAACTCTCTTCTCAGAGCCATTAGCATTACAGCAAGCAGCACGCTGTTGAGGAGATCTCACATGAACACATAAGCATGTGGCTAACAACACGGCGATCATCGGCTGTTAGAGACAGCCATTAGTTTTTAGTCTCAGATGTTGGCATGCCTTGGTGTGTGTGGTTCTGACAGAAATACCTGACCCCCACAGGAGCTGGGCAAGACATCTCAAAATATCTCAACGCTTTTATTTTGTTTTATTCTCCGGCACACAGACGGTTTGCATTGGGCTAGGTTTTTTTGTTTATTTTTTTAACGTGGGATGAAAATCAATATGAGAGAGGCAAAGCTCATGTAAAGGATCACTCGCTGGACTACCTGATCTTCTCACTTCAACAACATTGATGTAACTATGGAAACAAGTTCCCAAGATAAACGGAGATATGCCTATCTCCTGACAAAAGGCTCTTTTATATCACTCCCAGCCAGTTATACCCTATACCACAACACAGGAGAAGCGTATATCTGCTGCTCCTCGCTATGATACCATCATCATTTTTCTGAAAGCACAAATTGTATAGATATTATTCTGCGGGCCGCTCTCTGGTAAACAAGGAAGAGTGAAATCTAATCTATGGTGCTGATACTCAGGCTGAGCCAGGCTAATTGAGTTGATGTAGTCTGTCCCCGGAGGAGCTGGACATACAGTCAAGACGGACTCTATTAAGTCATATAGCTCACATACTGTACTTACTGGAAGTGACTTGCGTTTATTTTGTCACAGTTGTCAACGGTCGTGACGCACATAAAACTACGGAAAGTACAATCTGATTACTTGCATGTCATTATGAGGATTAAACTGCAGAAAAGTAACAACAAGCAGCCGTGACTGTCCTTGTGTCTGCCGTCATTCCCTATGCCTTCCTCCCCATGTTCGTGATGCACTCTGTGTCATGCTTTTGATGCATTTCAGCCCCCCTCTTCTCGTCTAGTGCCATTTCCATTCTTTGCATAAATGCAGTCTAACAGTATTAAGTATTCATGCGTGTTGGGGAAGGTGGTGCCTGTCCTTCAGGGTAAGTGTCAGGCCTGCGTGCGGCACAAGAAAAGCCCCGGGGAGAGGAGAACATTAGGATCCATCAGCCTGACAGACAAATCATTCTCTCATGTAAACATAAATATGAGGGTATGTTTCCACCGCCATCCCACTATCTGTTGCTAGGCTACCTTGCATTAAGCAGTGTAGCTGTCCCTGTTCATTTTGCTCCAGGGATTCCAGCAATACCATCATATAACCTGCTGAGTCTTAATGAGAAGGCCTGCTCATATGAGTGGATATGAACATGGTGAGATGTGAAATTTATTCAAAACACAGGAATTCAGCTGTCTGTCAGCGTCGTAGCGGCATGGAAATGTTTATGAATTTGAAGTGTTTTGGAAAAAGAAGCTTTGAGGGAAATATTTCTCTGCCTCTGCACAAACACACCTGACATAAGAAAAGGTCACAATGGATCAGCACACACACACACACACACACACACACACACACACACACACACACACACACACACACACACACACACACACACACACACACACACACACACACACACACACACACACACACACACACACACACACACACACACACACACACACACACACACACACACACATACTCACACGCACTGATGCAACACACGTTGGCTTCCACAGTTGCTTAGACACACATTCACACACACACAATAAACAATATGTGACGCTGAGCTCCATAAAGGTCATTTGTTGTTGAGGAATCACTGATCCCCACGAGCATTAACAAAGTCAATTAACAATTCTTCCACAAAGAGGAAAGGAACCCATCTCCCATAAAAATAGAGCGCCGAGTGTCGTCCAAGCACCCTCACAATTATAACAACTCTGCGTCCCCCAGATAATTATGTGAGCCATAAATGGGGAGAGAAAGACAGTAGAAGGCAATGGTCACTGAGAAGAAAGAGAAGGGAGATGAGGGGAAGCAGCGCCAACAGCTGGTTTGAATAGATTGTGTGTGGGATGAATTAAAAAGTTGAACCTTTCCCTGGCCGTATTCAGATGTCTGCCGCTGGGTGATTAATCATGGCCGTCAGGACCTGTAATCCCTTTCAGTGGGAAACAAATGCAGCCACTGTCCTCTCTTCTCCAATGCGCCCAGGGCCCAGGGCCACCAGCCCGCCTGCCTGGTCACAATACCTGAACCGCAGAGAGGGCACCCTGGGGAGCGGGGATGTGTGGACACACTGTAATCTGCTCCAAACATGATGGGAAGAACAAAAAAGCTGGATTTCAACAAAATTGTATGGCACCCTTTATTGGTTTTGTAACATCCTTTTTGTATCTCGCAGTCAATAGTTGAGGCAGGTGGCACGGCGGCACGTCCAACGCAAATGGAGCAGCTATGAAAAAAACAAACATGCCTTCGGGGACCTAAAGAAGGCTGTGAATGGCTTTAGATGACAGAGGAGTTATTTTTTCTCTGACTGATATCAGACCTCTCCTGCTTGCAGCTGCTTTAGTCACTGAACTTCATGTCACGTTCCTACACGGTGGTAAACAGCTGATCTAGTTTAGAAAAGACAGTGAGAAAGTCAAGAGCCAGCAACATTCAGAGCCCGGGAGAAGAAAGTGTGTCATCAGCATAAAAATAGAAGCCCTCTAACGAATTCCTAATCATATCCCCCATTTCCTCGAGGGGCTATGCTAAAGAGGTTAAAACACCAGCCGGTAGATGAGAATATGTGGCGCATTAGCTCTGGAGATTAATTCTTGGCATTCCAAAGGTTTTCACTCTTATTGATTGTTAAATTCCCCATTATCTCCTCAGAACCACAAAACATGACTATTCTCTGTGCAGCCATGTGTCCTTTCTGCAAATGTTAAAAGCTCAATAATGGGGAGTAATTTATCCTTAATGTCTAACACTAGTGAGGATATCAGGGATGCTCTGTGCCTACTTTGTCAATCAATCAAGGGGGAATAATATCCTAAAAGCAAAATGCACTACTTACACATCAAAGGCAGTGAAGAAAGCATCAATCTTGACTTAAGCTTGACTGAATCAAGTAATGCCTGTGTGGCTTTTACGAGTGAATAAATTGAATGCCCTTCAAAAGGGCGCCCCCGTACTGATTCTAATGGTGTATATGGCCTCGCAGTGATCACCCAAAAAAAACTTAGTATTAAAAAATCCTTTGTATCCAACAAAAGGCAAATGTCAGTGTTCCCACTGAGTGAAAGAGTGCTTTTATATGTGTGAAAGGTTGTGAGGGTAGTAATTCAGCGCGGCCGCAGAAGGTGGTGTGTGTTGGCAGCACGGCAGGCTGTGGAGAATGAGCCACGGCCAGCCGTTTCCAGAGCCTTTGTGTGTCTCTGTTTGACCAGGCGTCTCCTGGTCCACAGGAGCACAGCTTCAACACATGGAGCAAAGGAACAAAGCAGCCATTATCAGCCCTATCTCATCCCCACCCTGCCTCGACTCACTGACACCCAGGGACAAACAGTGGCAGGGCCCGGCCGCTCAGCTTTGCTGGGGGACTCTAAAGCGGACACTGAAGCGGACTGGGAGGTCCATTAAACACATAGGCGACACCTTAGCTGTAGACAAACATCAACACAATAGCATGCGGCGCTGGTTGCCACGGAGATGGGGGAAAACAGAGTACAGCGCCAGCGGTGACAAAGAAAGGGAGGGGTCAGGCATCGTGGGCCACTGGCAACTGAAAAGCCTCTGCGAAACACACAACACCCTTTCTTACTTTGTGTCACAAACACTGTATACCTTAAGCATCCATTCAGTAACACGTAAAGATTTACCGACAAGTAATCTGCATACAGGATCTCTGCAACGCAAAGTTTATGCTAATGAAAATAGAGTTTCCAACTGAAGCATATGTGCAGTTTAAATTAGTCTACTCTTATACTAAATGCTCTGTATCAGTATTTACTCCTGTTAGATAATAAACATTGCAAATTCCTTTAGTGAGTTTAAACATGCCATGCTGGGTAGCAGCTCCTTTTTAAGTCACAGTAGTTGAAAACACTACATATGTTTCCATATATGTTGATGAAAGTAATAACCCTCAGTTTATCATTCAATATATGTAGAATACAATCCAAATGTGGGAAAAATATCTTATGTTTGTTATTTCATTCTTGATAAATGTAAGGATTAGAAACGCACTCAAGAGATAAACTTAAAACTAAGTTAAGACACAACAAGAAAAAAGGGTACGACTACTTTACATGAAGTAAATTAAGTGTTTGCAATGGAGGCGTAGTGAAGTATAGACGTTTTAAATTCTACATTTTCTCAGGCTAAACCTTGAATCCCATAAAATAGCTAAAGAAGTACTCTGTCAAAATGTTTAAAACAAGCCTGTTTTCTTAAGTTGACACTTTGGAAAATCTCGGCTTCCATTGGACAGTGAGAAAGGCCTGCACTATCAATCTGTTAACAGAAGCTGTGTTTGTTTATTAATGATGTATGCCTCATGTCTGCTCTCAGTTTGTTAGAACTACAATAAAGTTCAATGTGTGACATAGACTACGTTTCAAATTTTGCATGTAAATTGTGAAAGTACAACTGAGTGTGAAGTGAGTGAGATGAGAGAAATCATCAAAGCTTTAGTAAAGAAAATGAGTGTGCACATAAACACAAAGAACAGTTTACCTGTTTTTCTCACTTGGCTGTCAATTTAAATACTATAAATTCAAATCACTGAATTACAAAACCTGCTATTCCCACAAACCAAAGTAAACCATGTTAATTGTCTATTTAAATGGATGTCATTTATATTAGTGTAATGTTCTTGATGCTGACACATTTGCACCTGAACAGTTATATTTTGGGTTTTTTGCCCTGTCTGCAGATTCCATGCTGGAAGAAAATATTATAATTTGTGTGCTACAGTCGAGTACTCGATGCCTTAGTCTAGAAATGCCAATCATGATATCCATAACTCATAAAGTATTTACAAATAAATGGAGCTGAGGTTTTGCCCTTAGATGATGATTCCAAGTGTAAATGAAATTCAAAAGCGGAGTGGGCTAAATTAAATTGGACAAGTAAGCTGAGGTACCAAACGCTGGAATTTATAGAGAGGGCATTGTGGAAATTGGAGTTTCCTGTTTTGATTTAGTTTTCATTCAGCACAAACTGCATGTGGTGATACATAGTGCTTTTCTGCATCACAAGAGTTTGCTGTTCGAGCCTGCTTTCTGTCTATTTTTTCACTTACGACTAGCGAATAAAACCAGTCGATACAATCATCCCCTCTGACCTCTGAATCTGACAGCATGTCTGCTAAACACTTCAAGTGTACTACGAGAAGTAAGTCAGTTTCTCTTTCGCTCTTCTTCCCTCTCCTCTCTTCCTGTGCTGCTGTTGTGCACAGCTCTTCCTCCTCTCCACCTGCCTGAGCTGCTGTGGCCTTGTCTGAATCCTCTGAATTCCCACTCCACTGCAGTGTATCCGCCTGGAAACACCACAGATGCCAGCACTTGGTAAGTTGCGCAAAAAACAAGGAAAGTGATGGGATGAAGATGTCAGTTATGGCAAATAGAACTCTGTCACACTCCTATAACATCTCTGTCACTGATTATCAGACCGGAGAGTCGAACACACACACATACGCACACACACACACACACGCGCACACACGCACACACGCACACACACACACACACACACACGCACACACACAATGTTGGGCTGATAAACAGAAGCACGAGAAGAGCTCTAATAACACTGAAGTAACTAGATGACACAGATGTGGAAACTAAATATACACAGTGAAGAGCCCTGAAAAATACTCGGCACTGAAAACATTTTTTTTTAAAACAAGGCAACCGCAAAGTCCTTTGTAGTTTTCCCAACTTTAGGTGTCGTGTTAGATCACTGTCAGACTCGATGGACAGTTTTGAAGCAAAACCAGAGATATCATCTTTTCTACTACAGGCTTTATTCTATCTTGTCAAAACATGATGCCTACATTACCCACAGAGTCATTGGAGATTTGGGCGCTTGGTAAAACAACCTAAATAACAATAAAAAACAAAGTCCGTTCGCTGTGTGTTCAGCGCAGCATTTCCATTTATTTTCCAATAAAAGTAGCTAGCACTAGCTCTAAAAGGCGCCAGATGACATCAAACGCTCATTTGCATATTCGTGCCATCGGGATTTACAAAAGCTTAGCGGTTGCAGTAACAGAGAGACCCCTTGTGGTTGAGCCGTATTAGGAATTAATTATAACATAATACATATACAAATATATCTTGGTCATTTCATGATGATATGAAAAGTAACTTAATCTGTCACTTTTTGGAGTTAGAGTTTGCCAAATTGATCAAGTAAACCTCCAGTTGGCAGGAATGGTAAAGTGTTGTCGGTAGTTTCTAAGCTCTGAGAAAACACAGAGAGCGATTTGTTTGGCTTACAATACATCTTGGAAGCATTAGAGTGAGACAGTTGAAAATGTGTCTGATGCGCTATGCACTTTTGTTAAGCTTTTGTTATACTACTTCTATGGTGCAACAGGCGGTGCTAGCACTTGTTGAAACTAATTTACTTTTATTCTGCAAATAAGATGTGATTCAAGTAAAGTCTAGTTCATCTATAATGAAAGAAAAAAAGAAAATGGCTGAAAGAAAGATGCCCTGTTGGCTTTCTGAAATCTGTTGAAAACCCTTCACTGGTTAATACCCCAAATCACATAATATGCACATTTTAACTTGTTGATTAGGTTATTCATCAAGAGTGACAAGATGTATTATTAAGAGAAAAGGGCCCAGGTTTTTGTGTTACGTTGCTGCCAGGAGACCAGAGTGCTTTGTGAAAACAACCTGAGGACCTAGCATTGATTTCATATCTAATTTATTTCCTTGTAGACAGGGGTTTGAGAAAAGGGAGGGTCTTAAGCACTTGGGTTGTTTTTCTTGAGTCCTCCAGGGTGGGAGGAAAGGATCACGGGGTGAGGAGTCAAGGGGAGGACAATGTGACTGATTGAGCTGAGGCATTAGGTCAGCGTCGGGAAGCTGAATCAAACCCAAGCAAGACCCTCCTCACAACTAACTATGATCAAATACATCATCCGGCTCTGTCAACACGTGTGTCCAGCTGGACGCTATATGACTTCCACATGTTCCTATGAGCTGGGCTACACAGCAACACACATTAGAGGCCTTATCAGCACGCAGCTCAAAGCAGAGCCCTGACAAAAGCAGCGTTACAGCGGAATAATGGATGCATGAAATCAATCAGTGAGTTTCAAAAGGTCATAATGGGCAAAGAAACCATATCATCTCTAAAATGGTCCACAAAGAGAAATTCAACAACAGGACATTAATTGGAAACGGGTGAACACGACTTGTTTTAAAATTCAAAACGTGTGTGCTTTTTACATTAGCCAGATAATTAATGTGCTGCAATCATCACTAGTCACTATTGGGATGAGAATTAATCTACACAAAAGCTCCATTTCAAAGAAAATGTATCACAAAGTACATGTTTCTTTTCAGTATTCTTCCAACATTCGTCCACGGTACTTTCAATACAGAATTCAATTATGCGGAACACCTGAACAAACAATATCTCACAGCCAATTATTCAGCGCCTTGGAGACCATTGGCAAACAAATTAGCAATGTTAATGTGAGAGAGTCTTGATATTTTTGGCTGTGTGTGCTTACAAAGGCAGCAGCACTGCTCCCCCGCTCTATAGCTTTTCGGGCTATTGTTGACTGATAAATTAAACAGATTTGACTTGATTTGAGAACAAAAAGGAAATTTCAGATGTCAGTCTGCTCCTCTTCCTCAGATAGGAGTCATCTTCAAACTGTGATTGCAGCATTCATAATTGTCAGAAGCTTCTAGACTAAAAAGAATAATGTTTTTGACTCCAGACAGCCGTATTTCAGGTTCAGTCTGAGCAGTGCTACTCTGCTTGACATTTCAGCTTCCAGACAGAACAATGAAAAACTACCATGAGATATCTTGGCAAGGCTATTGCCCTGTGTATTGATTGGGCAAAGGCCCAACCTCCCCTCACTAAAAAGAGATTAAAATATCAGACTTGTCTAAGACATTTATGGAGTCTGTGACCTCAGCCAACGCTAAAGTGGAGTACATACATCATAGTCCATCTCTGTGAGCTGCACTGAGTCTTGAGTAGCACTGACAGAGAGAGAGAAGAGAGGCTGAGCATTCAACTGCACCTCCATGGGCTGATGCGGAACAGATTAGGCTCCAAACTGTAGGTGTAAATCAACTAAGTTGTTGTTTCATTAAAAATTCACACCACGTTGTTGCATGTTAATGTTTAACACTGTGAGCTGTTGTCTGGGATGCTTCTCTTACACCATCTTTTTTTTTGGTTAAAATGGATGAGATGGATTCTGTGGGAAAGGCAGTGAGACAAAAGCGTGAAAGATGTGTGTATCCATTCACAGCTCCAGAGGACCTTCATTACAGAGCAAGCAGGTCCTGTCAACGTCTTTTCATTACATGGTCCCATATATCCACCCCTGGTGTCCAAACGGTCCGCTCTGTCGCCTGTCAAGAAAAGGCACTCTCGGGGAAAGTCCTCCCATCTCCCCGATCCCCTTCACCACGCCTGATTCCAGACTGCGAGGCGGGAGAGGCCAGGCAGAAAGGGAGGAATCGTGTTTGCCATCAACAGCTCAAGAGAGTAGCATGGCAGCAAGATTGATGACACCCTCCCCGAAAGTAACAAAAGAACTCCTGTGCACGAGGGCCCGCTTATGGGGCTTGATAGAGTTGTCATCCTCTTAATAAACAGCTCTGATATGTCAGCGGCAGTGGCAGCAGGGACTACACCATGTTCACCCACCAAGCCATGGGCAGGACCACCTACTGGCACCACAGCACACACATCCGCGGGCAATCTCTCCACATGGAGCCCCTGTGGGCGTTAGCAGGACGATTACTGGAGAAGAATAAATAAACGCTAAAATATTCCTGTCTCTTAAAATCATTGTTGTGCAAGACAGACTCAAGGTAAATTATGCAATAACATCTGTGGAAGTAATTCACATTCATGGTGATTTTGTTGGGGCGTGAGTTTATCTGTGAGACACAAAACAAGTGCCATTTTTACCTCAGTCAAGGAGGTTAGGTTTTGAACTCAGTTTGCATGTCTGTCAGCAGGATTACAGGAAAACTACAAACTCAATTTTCATGAAACTGGATGGTAGGTTGCTGTTTGGTCAAAGGAAGAGACCATTACATTTTGGAGCGGTTCAAAATAACAGGGAGGTTGAATAAATTATGTTTCACTTAACGTTGCTATATTTTGGTGCACTCGTGTCGTTTGGGAAAAATTCCAAAAATGAGTTCCTCACCGAAAAATAATTCATCTACGGTCGGAACAACGACATGGAAACAGATATTAACGTGTTGCTTTGAGCCATTGACCACAACATATCTACTTTATGGTGTCCACCTTGTTTCCACATCAGGTCTTGAACCACATGTACAGCAAAATCTTTCCAACTCTATCCTAGGAGAACGTTAATGCACCATAAAACCCACAATATTCTGAGCAGTAAAACAAAAGAGTGCTGCTACTTTAGTTCATCAAAAGAACCACCAGGATACTAGCAATCACAATAACTAATGTCTGTGGTGACTGTCAAGCCAGCAAAAACAAACAAAAACTATAGAAAATCAAGCAGTTGTTAAATAAATAAGTTAAAAGCAATAATAAATCTGGCCAATATTATTAATGTACATTTTCTCGGGGTATCAGCTACTATAATATAGCATTACTGTATACTACCATTGCTTTTTATAAGGTTGTTTCACAGTAGCATGAGTTCTGTGTTTTAATTTAAAGAAGAAAAACCGAATAAAAAGGCAGCACATTTTATCAGGAATATGAGAGACGAGGATGACAAACACACAGATTCCTGCCATGAAAATGGACCCAAAAATCGTTTTATATAGTCTGCCACTTACAATATTCACTTATTTTTCACCAGAAATGTTGTTGTCTCTGTCACGATTCAATCTGCAGCACTCTCCCCACATGCTGTATAATACCTAGTTAAAGCCAGCAGGGTGTGAAATGGTATTTGGAAGTAAATGAAACTGACTATGAAACAGTGGAGTTGGGAGATATTGCCATGTCAAGATGACAGACAAGTCCTGGAATGGAGCAAAAAAGTTATTATCCCAAAGAAGAGCAAGGCTGGATTAAATATAACCCATGATGCCTCACACCGCTCTGCCTTCATCCTCGCAGACACCGGAGAGAGAATTCATACAAAAAACAGGCAAAAGGCAAAAATCCCAGCTGCAGCCCAGACTCCTGCTGATTTTCATTTGAACAATCAATAGTATTTCATGCTGCCGTGCCAATAAGTGTTATTGCAAAGTGTTTGGTTATTGATGCTCCATATAAAGTGTTTTGAAGGAGCTTTAGAGGAACACAATCCCTCGAGGCTCCTCCTGGCCTGATTTACAGCTGAACCGATGAGTCACAGAGGACATGCTGGGCATTGAAATAGCGACAAGTATGTTGTCGGCCTTATTAATTTTTAAGGTAGAGTGTTGTCCTGTGGTTTATTAGAGGACATGATGATTAATGACAGCAAGGGAGCGTAGGGGTTAGAGCCTAACTGTTATAAGGTTGAGCGGGGTGAAGGCATATGAGGCTTGGCGCGGTTCTTCATCAACCTGTGCTGAGTGACGAGCTGCAAATCAGTTTCAAAGTCTATAGAGAACATGAGTTTTACTTTAAATCCATTTCCTGAGAATTTGCAATCAAAGAACACAGCTCCATTGGAAGAGTCAAGGTGAACATCATCCTTTGTTTGTACCTCGGACTCCAACAATCTTTCCAACACATTATATTGATATCACTGCTAAAAATAGCCCCCCTTCACCCTGCCCTCTCTTTAGTTTCATCTATGGAGACCCTCGATTAGAGCCTGACAAACCAGTTAGCATTTAATCACACAAAATAAGTAATTATCAAAGGGAAGGTTAATATCACCTTAATAATCAATGAATCACCCTAAATCCGTTTAAAGAAACATTTACAGGTTAAAGGGGAAAATACCACTTCAGTACTTCAATGGTTGATTAAAATAAACCATAAGTCCTAAGTTGGTAGCTGCTGCCCTCTGCTGGAACATCGAGCGATTCTCCAAAACAAAGAGAGCTTTGTTGACAGCCATGTTTTAATCTGTGTCATGTGTATCCTCGATTAATAGCTTTGAAGTGAAACTGATCTTTACTATTAGCGAGTGTCTGATTTCACAACATATTAAGAACGCAGTATTTTTGTTGAACACTTAGATGATGACCATCACAGCACCCAACCAGTGGATCTGCTAAAACTATTAAAACAACAGGTACTTCTCACACAAACTAAACTAGTGTTTCATTTGATCTATCAGTCAATTAACGACCAATTTTGTATATTGCACTGCATTTCTTTGTCATTTAATAAAGCTTTCAATTGATTGTTTTTTGCTAAATGAGCATTCAAACTCTAAATACAGATTTTAATATCTCACCTTAGGATGGAGGTCTAGCAGTATAATAAAATGTAATAATGAAACAATGTGATGTCAGTTTTTTATCTTGATCCGAATTGTAAAATCATTGAATAAAGATATACTGTAAATAATGTGGATGGGTTGCATCACAGTCTATACCTGTTCTGCGTCATCAAGCCTGATACTAAACAGGTGGACTGCAGCACTGCATCCATAGGTAAAAAGCACTAAAATAATTAATGTGTTTTTGGGACATTGATTAAAAGTAAGATTCTTTAAAAATATCAGATTTTCAATAAAAAATTATTGTTGGCAAAAAAGGTATGCTTATGATATTTAGGCAATTACCATGGAATATCTAAAAAATGCAATCAGTTCAATTCATCTTTAACTCTGTATATTGTGCGTTTTGTCTTCAAATGCAGAAAACTGGTGGAAAAAGTGTCTGTGACTGTATAGTGTGTATTAGGCGCCGCTAAAAAGTAGCCTTCTGCGTCATTCTATGCGTCAAAAGAGATGTTTGTGCTCCCTGACCTGGTAGAAAGTCCCTCTCTTATGAAGTCACTCATTTGTTTATCTGCTTTGGGATAATAAGTATGATAAAGAGAGATGTGGGATACATTCATGAGATGTACACACAGTAAAACTTCACTTGTATTACACTTGTTAGTTGTATTATGACATGACAAGTGTCATCATATTAGTGATAAGACATTAACCGACAGTCACATCAGATTCCCACAGTATCAGCAAGTAGACACTATGCACTGATTTATCCTGGTCTAAATGTCTACAGCACTGTACACAAAGTAACCCTGACTTTCAGATGTATTTCAGAATTCAAAAATATAATGATAAGTGTCTGAGATTTATAATAAGGATGGCCTGGTTACATACAGTAAAAAAAAAATCATCCTGTAAATGTCATATTTATGTAAGCTACCACTATTCAAACAATAAGTTCTCTATATAATTGCAATTACTAAATGTTGGGGAAACCAATAACTATGTATTTTATTAAGTTTGTATGAATCGTAGGATACCCTTTAGTCTGTTTGTTATATTATTTAGTTTGAGCTAGTTGTATTGACAGTAGTTCTGCTTCCTGATGCAGACAAAGTGAGGGTCTTAGCCTTGTAAAAAATAATGTCATTTGTTAGACATAGCCAACGATATGTCAGTCAGACAAAACTTTGGCATCAAATAATCTGTGAGTATGTGTCCTTATTAGTATTAGTTGATTATCTTGCGAAAAATATCCCAGTTACAAGATTGTTGTCAGGGATTGTGTTTCACTATTTTGGACTGTGGAGCATAAATGTCAATGTATAATTAGATGTTATCTTAAAATGAAATCTTACAGTGGACGGGTGAAAAAAATGAGCAGATAAATCTCTGGTAATAAATGTAAAGACAATACCATTCTTTGAAAAATAACCCAGGATTTATCAAAATAAAAAAACAAAACCTTGTATTGAATGTAATTCTTAGATTACTCTTTTTTTAATGCAAGTTGCAGCTACTATGGCAATTTCTTGATATCTGAACACGTTTTGGTTTCAGCATCCATCCATCTCCATGATAACTGAGCAAACTCTCAGAACTCTGAGATGTGGTAAAAAGCCCTAAGCAGTTTGAGGAACATTTTCATTCAAAAAAATCATTTTTTTATATTACACATATAAAACAATAATTTTCAAATATTTATAAATACCACATAGTACACCTATGTGGTATTTATAAATATTTGAAAATTATACTTATCAATACCATGACTGACTCCAGATATACTGCTTTGTGAAAACTGAATGAAAAATAAACATCGGTATTTTTCCCCAAAATATGTTTTCAAATGAAAGCTGAAGCCTCAGGTCTTTATCGTTTTGGTCTTACTTTGGTCTTGACTCCTTAGGTCCTCCAGAGTAGAAGTCTGATGGTGTTGTTGTTATTGCCACAGCAATCATGATACAGTGCCTCCTCCTCTTCCTCTTCCTCTTTCTCCTCTTCATCTGCTGCTCTGGAGGTCTGAGTCCATCAGGTGGTGCTGTCCATCCACTGAACTGCAAGACAAAACAATATCAGAAGGTTGTTCATGATCATTTGTATGATGTCATGCAATGTGTTTAAGTGTGTCACAGATACAGGTTCATTTAATACAAATAAGAAAGATGTATAATGTACAACAACAACAACAATATGTAACACTAAAAATCAATAAGGCAGAATATAAATAAAACAAGATGAAAATCCAGATCCAAATCGTAATCAATGATAACATGTAAAATGCATGAATCGTATACAAATATATAACTTAAAATGGTCAGTATAAACACAGAATAAATGCCAGACTAAATTAAGTATCGCATAGTTGAAGTATTGCGCATTATTACATTATGTTACAAAGCTTTTGTCATCGGTGTATCAGAGGGGGCCAGAACCAGATCAAACAAGAAACGTTAAAAGGGACACAGTCGACCTGGATACTAAAGCAACAAAATGTCATTCTGTGTCATAGATGGGAGAGTCTGTAAATATGAATACTAACATTGTGTTGCTGAATTCACTTGGCACACTTTGTCCACTAGTTTGAATCCAGGGCACAACAGGGCTCCAGGCTGATAAGCTACATGTTTGTGGTTCATTTCTTCCTACAATGATTCAAAACAACATACATACAATGCAAAAACCCTGTTTTCCAGAGGCTGCTGCAGAGCTTTGGTGGAGAATTCCTCTTTCTTTAGAAGTGGGATCAAATAAATGTCCAGCTTCTGCCACAGTCCCAGAGGGTGGGGAATGTATTTTAGCCTGCAGTCAGGCCATTAGCCGACAATCATTAGGAGTTTTTCTACACTGTCTCCCCCCAAATTGTCCAGGGTAACTACAACTAAAGACTTGTTCATCCTTGTCTCAATTCAGCACCACCTTTACTTACAGTTCAAAGCAAGCTTAATGCCACAAGGTCAGTTGGCATCTTGAGGATTGAGGCCTGAGGCGACATCTCCATGCTCTTTGGCCCTGGGAACATTTCACGTTGCTTTGCAGCTGCAGAAGGTATCCAAAAGGGCATAGTTTTGACAACTACATCAATGTCCATGCCAGCTGATATGATGTAACTAAGCATGCATATAGGAAAACTAACTATTATTTCATTATTGATTAAATATTAGCCTTTGAAATGTCAGACAAATTGTGGAAAATGACTACCTCATATTCCTCATATACCTATATAATATGTTTTGATGAATATGATTGACGCATTAGTGTTATCAAAGCTGGTAAAGGTGCAGCATGTCTGAATACTATGCTGCAGGGTAGCTTGTGAATTTACTACAGCTTCCAAGTGTAACTAAAGTATTTTTTAAGTGTAAGATTTTTCACAACATCAATCCAAATCTGCGATATAACTAAAGGTAGGCTATTGAACAAATGTAGTGAAGTAAAAGTACACTATTTACCTCTGAATTGTAGTGGGGTAGATGAACCAAATTGCAAAAATGTAAATACTCAAGTAAAGTAGGCCTACAAGTCCTTCAAAATCTTACTTAAGTAAATCTACTTTGTTACTTTACACCACGGAATTTCGTTTAAATGTACCTTATTGAAGCAGTAGCTAAAACCAACTATGACTAAATGTAACACAATTTTATGTATAAATGATCCTTGCTCAAAGTTTATGCTACTAGCCTAGCATTAGCAGAGTGACGTTAGATAGTTGTTGCCGCCGTCTGCCTCACAAGGCTTTTTGAGTTTTTCTACATCCTAAAGGTAATGTACAGGCTGAACGTCTACACACTGGAAACATTGCTCAAGACCTTAAAACGCTTTAAAAATGTGTTGATTGTGATGTTTATCATCAGGAACATAGTCATTTGAGCTACAAACAATGACATTAATTTACAGTGGAGCGGATTTGTTTTCCTCACCAATTTCCTCTCAGTGCGACGCATTAAGAAGGCCTTTCAAACTATAGAAAATACTTCTTAATCTTTCATTCATTATTTTGCAACCAAACTGCATGAGTAGCCTACCTTGGGAACATGAGAGAGACCCAAGTTAAGCATCACACTCATTTCAACCAGAGGAGGAGAAGTCAACCCATTTTGCATTGTTACAGATTATTTGAAGGATTATTCCATTGACTGTATATATAAAGGATTATTCCCATTTACGCATGATTTGGTCACGTGTGCATTCAAGACAAAACTGGAGTGTACCGGACGATATTTTTTAGTGGGATTACATAACCTTTCCCATTTAAACCAGTTCTCCCATGCAGTACCTGGCTCCCCCCACAGGGTGGCGTCTTGCACCGTGAACTATCTGAATGTTTTATACTGAGGTTGTTTTTACGTTGTTCCACACGGTTGATTTGGTCTCCAATAGTGAAGCACGTTTTCCATCGCAGCATAGTTCATACTTTAAATATAATTCCTACATCGTTCTTACATGAAAATATAAGAATGCACTCACACAGTAGTGGAGGAGCATGCACTTGCAGCAGCAGCAGTAGCTGCATGCGGCTGATCTCCTGCTAGAGGGCGTAGCGTTTCGTTGTGCAGCCTATCCAATGACCGGGCTGCATGTGCCTTCAGTCAGCCTTGGAGTAAACACGCTGCCGCCTCCTCAACCAATCAAAGAGACGACGTACCAGTTCCTGTTCTTATAAATGTGCAGGGATCCCCGACACTTGGTACCGTAGAATGAGAGAGACACTAGCGAGATATCACACGACAAGACATTGGACCTCTAAGTCCTCTAGTTTTTATTTCGATTTCCTTGTTGTTCCAGGTAATATAACTTCTTTCCTCTGTGTGTTCTACTTTCTCTGTGGTGCTCAAACTCAGCGTGTACTCAGTGTAGCCTACCAGACTTTTCATTGTTACAGTTTTAAGACATTGATCTTACCAACCATGGGTATCTAATTATCTCCAGTGGATTCAGCTTTTGATTTAGTTTAGGATGGTATAAGTCTTATATGTATATTAGGGTTTTAGTGTAAATGATGCTGGATACCAACGAGGGAGCCTATGATGTAATGCTGTCTCACCGTGGCAGCCAACTATAGTAACCATGACTACTATAACTATTGGAAACAGGATGTACAATAAATGTACTTTTTTGGCCGAATGTATATTTGTGTGTGTTGCCTTGTAATTACATTTTCCACGAGGCATCCTTTGTGAGCTTTCCTCATTAAATCCAATCGTAATGGTCATGGACATGCGGAGGCAAGTTCTCTTTGTTTCCAAACTAGAGAGGGGGGAAAATACTGGAAATGTGGCTTCTTTTGACATCCTCGGTGTGTTTTTCGTCCCTCCTCCTTTCTGGAAGAGGAGACAATGGTGGTGTTTTTGTTTTTCTGCGCCCAGTTACGCAACATGTGATCCAGAGCTCACCTAGGTCTCACACCGGCTCTCCTCTTCTTATCCTCAGGTGTGTTATAGAAGGAATTAAGATGGCTACGTCCTCAAGCGCGACGTTGAGTAAAACTGTGAAGCAGCAGTACATGGAGCTCCCTCAGGGGGATAAAGTCCAGGCCATGTACATATGGATTGATGGAACAGGAGAGGGGCTCCGCTGCAAAACCAGGACTCTGGATTTTGAGCCAAAAAGCATCGAAGGTAAGCAACACCCTCAATCTTCCATAAACTGTCAATAAATACTATGATTAAGTCCTTCATAATATAACTCATCTGTGCCTTTTCTTGTAGATCTACCTGAGTGGAACTTCGATGGCTCCAGCACCTCCCAGTCTGAGGGCTCCAACAGCGACATGTATCTGATGCCTGCTGCCATGTTCCGGGATCCTTTCCGTAAAGACCCCAACAAGCTGGTGCTCTGTGACGTGCTCAAGTACAACCGCAAACCTGCAGGTAACAAGAGTGAAACTCAGGGTCTCTAAAGTTTGAATGAATGGGATATTTTGCAACAGAGTAAAGAAAATATAAACTCTTTTTAAAACGATGGTTCCCTCTACAAATTAAATTGATAGTAAAAGATGCTTGACTTTATCCCTTAGGAGGGGGAGCACACAGTTGCATGCACACGTTAGTGACCAGTGGTGCACACATTTACATGCTTTGACACAAATTTGCATATGCATGCTCTCCTTTATTATGTGCATACAAACTGCTGTAGGCGTTTTTTTTAAATGTAAAAGTAATGGACGGATAGTTAAAAGAAGCCCTAAATAGAGAGAGGACTAACTATAAATGTATTTTAATGTTTTAGTTTTTTTAAATCTTTATTCATGGGTTATGTACATTAACATGATACACAGCTTCTTTGTCAGAATGACGAACAGATGCTAGTGTAGTAAAAATCCACAATTAAATCAGCACTCTAATCTAAGCAATCTCTAAAAAAAGTAATTTACATAAAGTTTTGCTGTATTTTTGTGAATACTTTTATTAACCTTTTTTAAACATTAATATTCTGGAGATGTCATTGTTTTTTCAGCCAAGATCATATTTAATAAATACTGAAGCAAATCAGTAATTGTTGCCTACCTTCCAAAGGACTACTTGTATAACTTGCCTTGCTATTTAAACGGCAAAACTGGTCTTGATCCGGGAAACTGTATTTTACTGTACCGCTGTCAGTCTCCTAATCCGAGTTTCGTTCTTGCAGAAACCAACCTTCGTATCACATGCAAAAAGATAATGGAGATGGTGGAGGACCAAATTCCCTGGTTTGGCATGGAGCAGGAGTACACTATTCTGGGCACAGACGGACATCCTTTTGGCTGGCCATCTAATGGTTTCCCTGGACCACAAGGTAAGCAGCCAGTTTGGAGAGTTTGTGCATAGAAACATGAATTTGTCTGGATGTTTTGTTAATAATGAATGCATTTACAGGTCCTTACTACTGTGGTGTTGGAGCTGACAAAGCCTACGGCAGAGATGTAGTGGAAGCCCATTACAGAGCTTGTCTGTATGCTGGAGTCGACATCTGTGGCACAAATGCAGAAGTGATGCCTGCTCAGGTAAAAATTCTAAAAGCTTAATCCACGTTTTGCCTTCGCTCATGTGTTTATGAATGACATTCACTTAATAATGCATCATTTATAATAATCTATTTGTGTTTGTGTGTTCAGTGGGAGTTCCAGGTTGGACCTTCTGAAGGCATCAACATGGGGGATCATCTCTGGGTGGCGCGCTTCATCCTGCACCGTGTCTGTGAAGACTTTGGCGTTGTTGCCTCATTTGACCCCAAGCCCATCCCCGGCAACTGGAACGGTGCTGGCTGCCATACAAACTTTAGCACAAAAGAGATGAGGGAAGAAGGTGGATTAAAGTGAGTGTCATGAAAGTTGACTTTAACAGCTCTGCTTATCTAAACATTTTTTCACATGAATGAATTTCTGATGGGAATTTTTGTGGTTTCTGCTTTCAGAGCTATTGAAGAATCCATTGAGAAGCTTGGGAAGAGGCACAGCTATCACATCCGTGCCTATGATCCCAAAGGGGGTCTCGACAATGCCCGCCGTCTCACCGGCCACCATGAAACCTCCAACATCCACGAGTTCTCCGCAGGCGTGGCCAACCGTGGCGCCAGCATCCGCATTCCTCGCATGGTCGGCCAGGAGAAGAAGGGCTACTTCGAGGACCGCCGTCCATCTGCCAACTGCGACCCGTACGGAGTGACCGAGGCTCTGATCCGCACCTGTTTGTTGAGCGAGGAGGGAGACGAACCTGCGGAATACTAAACCTATAACTCAGTGACTCACTTCCACTGCCCTCCCTGACATTATCTTTTCTTTAAACTAGTACTGTATTTTTCTTTTTCTCCCGCTGAGAATTTAACTTTCATGTAATGGCTAAAAGTTGGCTGGTCAACTTAAAATATGACAAGGTAATGATATCCTTGGTAGTTATGCGCTGGTAATGGCAAGGTATGCCTTTCCCCTGTCTTTTAAAGGGATTGGCTTTTGTAACACTGTTTTCTAGCCCATGTCAAATCTTTCCCTTTCTGTTTCTTGGTGACTAAAATGAACTAAAAAACACATGGACACTGAAGAGTAGCGCTGGACAGCATGTGTAACTAAAAGAATCTGACTAGCTCATGTACTGTTAATATATGTTGACCTGCATTCTCAAGTATCCAGTCTTACATGTTACTAATTCTTTGATTTATGAAGTGTCTATTTTTAAATGGCAATGTTTTTGATGTATCCAGATTTTGACACACTGGGTCAACTTGTAAGGTACACTTTGTAGATGTCTGTAGACTCTGTACCCAGACGTTTGTTGTTCAAATGTGGTGGATCTGTCCA
Source organism: Notothenia coriiceps (assembly GCF_000735185.1). Taxonomy (NCBI): domain Eukaryota; kingdom Metazoa; phylum Chordata; class Actinopteri; order Perciformes; family Nototheniidae; genus Notothenia; species Notothenia coriiceps. The sequence continues at coordinate 291,800 of NW_011336006.1, forward strand.
TAATGCCATTTGTAGATTTCCTCAAGGAGTTTTATCCTTTTGTTAACTGAGATATTGTAATGCACCTGATTTGGTAAAACATCATGTTTACTGGACCTGGTGTTTTTTATTGAAACATTTAAAACTTTTATTTTATCACAACATGGCTCTGTGACTCTTGACTAAAAGGTAACGTTTTGCCAAATACTTCACTTTACAAGCAATGGAGAAGAGCAATACCACTGTGATAAATCTAATGCTACAGCTAGCAGCTTGTTGGCTTGGAAAAAAAGACAGGGAAACAACACTTATGTTTACTGATCAACACATTCCTCCAGAGAGAGCCAGGCTAGCTGTTTCCCAGCTTAATGCTAAACTGGAGATCAAATCTTAGGAATCTGAAGCTCCAAGCTTTTTAAACACAAGATTTAATAATGATTGAGCAGATATCCTATAAAACTCTGGGTAGTTCTCACCCTAATTTAATGTAACAGCAAATGTGTAATTGGCCGCAGGAACAGTTGTAGCTGGTTTCTAGTTGAATGCCCAGACTTGAAAAAGCTGTTTAACCATCTGGTGATATAAATTTCCTGCCGGCAGTAAACAATAACTCGGTAAAACACCTAACCCTAACTTAAGTAGAGCCTTTTCCTTGCCAAATGTTCTGAAGTGTCAGTCAGGCTCATATCTTGGCAGGAGCTCAACGGCAGCTTTGTTCTTGCTGGTGGGAGCCTGTGGGCCGGAGCTGTAAACTGGTGTACTCACGAGACATTCACTGGAAAAACAGCCCGAAGCCAATATTCCCAGAAGTGATGTGTTGTAAACTACACAGCACCTCTGACTGTTGTGGAGAACAAACCTTTACCTGTCTGAATCCTGTTATTAACCAAACAAACCACATAAGAAAGTTGATATGTCAAAAACACATTTATTTTAAGTTAGCAGTTATTTCACAGCTGAATGGGACCTTGATTTAGGGGTCAATGTTCACAAAAAAATAGGATGTCAAGACAGAATATATGTAAAATTAGAAATTACATTTCTGACTCGTGCAAATACAGGGAAAATGTAACTACCGGTACAACATTATTCAAACATTTCCTAGACAAAGAGCATCTTAGCAGATCCTAAACATACTGTTAGCTCTGTGACCAAGATTTGCAGACATTTGTGCCAGATCAGCATTATTTAGGTCAAGGAGATGGAGTCAGAATGTCAAAAATAAAACCTTGGTAAAGGGATTCTTTGTTACCCTACTGACAGAAAGGCGAGGCTATTCCACCGCACTTCACAAGAACGCATCCTCATTTCACGGGACATAAACATTTGCTTCTGGTGTTCTACTCACACTCGGGGGAAGGGCAACCAAAAGTTTGCTCTGAGACCTTTCCCCTACATCCTGTCTGCCTCACGACTGCACGTTATTCAGTTCCTGATTGGCTTTGCCGGGAACCTGTTGACCAATCATAAAGTTAAAGGGAGGTTTAATCTTGTTTCAGAGGAGGTTGGCTGGCCTGAAGCCAACACATGTACTCTAACTTTGTTTTTGTCTGGGTGTTTTGCTTCATAAGCCAAAAATCTGAAACCTCACCACCCCTTAAACTTTGTTATGTGTCCTCCAGGTTCATCACGTTTGTTTGAGTTTGAATCAAGCACCATCATAGCAATGCTTTTATACTTTAAATAGAATACACTTCCAAATCAATCAATGACTACCAAGGGCAAATCTGCAATCTCACTAACTCCCGCTAACCAAAAACACACTGCTTTACAGCCCAGTATTCCCAGGAAAACTACCTGCTTTCCCAGTGGCAAAAAGGGACATAATGTTATTTTCCTCAACCTATCCACTCATCCCATCTGTGCATATACTTGTTTGTGTCTCAATGACCATGTGGATAGTCAAAACATAACCAAAGGCATCCCGTTCTCCCTCCAACAGATTTTCCCATCTAGATATCTGACAGAAAACTGTATGGATCTTTTGTGTTCAGCTCTTACACTCGAGTGTTAAATGCCATAGCAGGATGTGCTGAGTTTATAATGACATTCACTCATCGTTTCAGCTCCCCTTCACTTCCTTGCTTCGAAGCTCAATCAGGGGGGCTTCAATTTGCATGCATCTTCCGCCTGGGAAGCTCAAACGACGGGGAGACACTGGACAAAGGATGGAGAGGGATGCTGCCCTGTTGCTATGACGACCACCAGAATGTGCAGGCTGGTTCTTGTGGGAGAAAAAAAACCTCATGTTATATAAGGAGCGGGGAAAAATGAAATGGGGTCTAATAAATAGAGCTGCACAATAAACCCCCTGGCCAAACACAACGTTAAGATGCTAGTCAGTCTGCATGCACTCACACTATGGGACTGTGCAAAAATGCCCTCTAACTTTGTACAATCTTATACATGTAATTAAAAATAATGACTGATGTTTTGGCAATCTGACGTAAAAATAGCACACCAAGCTGCAAGAAAAGCAGCAAGGAACATCTAACGCTTTTAAAGGTTGCGGCTTTTCTGTCAGTACATGTACAGCTCTTCACTCGTGCTGCGTTGTGTAACAAATCATACTAGTTCAAACCAGTACTGGATCTTCTTGCTGCAATGTGCAACAGGGAAGGGATATCTGCATAAAGGCCATGTGTTGGTAAAGATGAGGGAATAATGTAATGTGCAAAACAGCTTCAAATTATGTTTTTTTGTGAAAAATACTCCATAGGAAAACAAGACATAGAGATAGAGAGTAGATGTCAGTGGAGGACAAGTTGTTTTATGGCTTATTTATCGGCAAGAATCATGCATAATCCTATGAAAGATCAAAAGACAACAGGATGAGTTTGCGTATATCTGATGTTTTTGAGTTTTGAATTAACAATAGGGAAAAAACATAGGCTGTTTTTTTTCCATTTCATCATAATCACATCTTTTTTTTATAGAACAATCTTTTCTTGCACATTCCTCTCCCACACATGTACAAAATATTCACTCTCACATGCATTTACACACAAAGGGAAGCTGCTCACACGTGCTCACGTTAGCCCAACACATGTGCTACCACAGCACTGTCTACAGGGGCAGAGGATAAGAAGCAGCTGCATGTTTACATCCACTCTGCATTTACACATTCTCAGTTTGGGGTTTTACACTGATGTTGTGCCCTGACTCGAGGTGTCCTGATTGGCTGAGCACTCTGGTGTGATTGGGCTGATGCTAGATCCTCCAACAGCCACTGAGGCTTACCTGCGCCGTGATTGGTCACGCTATTACAGATGACACAGTGACACACTTTTGAGTGCTGCTGCAGTGAAGACAGTTATCTGCCATTGTTTTTTTTTTCACACAGCACAGATAGTCGGAACTGATTGTTATTGGCGGTGTAACAGGAAGAATTGTCTGGCGAAAAAAAAAGCATGTTGGGGTTAAGCATCTGCTCAGATATACAGTATATAACCCGGAATAATGTTTTAAGCATTAAGACTTATAACCCCTGGCATAAAAATGTGGTGCCATACTTGGCCTACTTAGATTGAAATTCTTTGCACTTGAGTAAACATTCGCTTTGCATCCAGCAATACGAAAATGTTTCTTTGCTTAAAGGATGGTTTATTCACTATTGTACACTGCACGTCAGGGCTTTCTCCCAGAAGTCTCCTGAGGTAAATGAAACTTTATGAAGATTAGGAAAGGTTCATGGTTTGGGTTAAAATACACAATTTCTGGCAGTTCGCACTAAAGGATAAATTCTCCCATGTGCAGAGGAAAAGCAAGTGGTGAATATATAATCAAGCTCTGGCATTTTAGTTCACAAACTGTTCCGGTCACAACAACAGCAAGTTGCTCAGTTTCACCAAAAGCCACACTATGACTTGTTGGCAGGGTGAATGGCCAGATGCCAGCACTCATGTGACACCAAACACTCAAGAAGGGCTCCCCTCCCCCCAAAAGACGCCTGCTGATCTATCTGCAGGGGTTGTCTGTTCTCTAACACACAAAACAAAGGGTGAACCGCACACCCCCACAAGTCCAGTTTCTGAGAAATTTTCCATTTCCTAATTAAGCATGCCAAACCCATCCGGACCATGTCCCAACAGAAGAAAAAACATCTCCTTGTACTTTGTGTCCTTTTAGTCCTTTTGTGTCCCTTTTAGTGTGGCAAATCTAAAACTTTATATACAGTAATATGATGCTTTATTGTTTTATATAGGGACACTGGATTACAGCAGATAGTTCAAATATAAAAGAACAGAAGACACGCAAACAATTTAAATTCACAAAAATTGTTCTGAATAATGGAAATGACAATAATATCCCATATTTGATTAACCCTCCTGTTGTCTTCGGGTCCAATCTGACTGATTTACTACTTTCATCAATCATAACTTTTTTGTTTTTCATTCGATTGCATTAAGGCTTTATGATATCCTTCACAGTAGACATTTGAACATACAAAATTGCTGATCACCACTTTCATTGAATTTTGGATGATTTAGTCAACTTTGTAACACCCATGGTGTTCCCGGTCATCAAATGACCGCCATAAAGAAAAGGAATTAGTAACCATCCGGATCAGATAAAACACACACAAAAACACCCGCACCCACCCACACACACACACACACACACACACACACACACACACACACACACACACACACACACACACACACACACACACACACACACACACACTCTCTCTCTCAAACACACACACACACACACACCCCCACACAATCCTTATGTGCCCAATCCCCCCATGTGAATCACACCTGGCACTCACAAACACACACACACACAGAACAATTTGAAACATTTCCCGCTCTTATGTGCCCATCCCCCATCATGGATCACACCTGGCAC